>NW_023994606.1:97500-170000 GCF_015586225.1 Lucilia sericata | reverse complement strand
TAATATGAAGTGTAATTAAATGCAACTGCTAGAACATAAATAAATATATAAATAAATAACAACCAAATCGTAATGAAAAAAAAAAATACATATGGAGCTGCTAAATAAAACAAAAGCAATTAAAAGCAAAAATAAAACAGAAAATGCATCATATAGTACAATGTTAAATTTGTGGTAATTAGAATTAAAACTATTACAGGATTATTTGCTTTAATGTGAAGTATTGCTGCTAACAGCAACAAAATAAAATCCATGTTCAATTAAAAATGATGGTCGATTTATTTGAAATGAATAGGGAGGGTGTTTACAATTTGGTACACTGAAAATAATCCATGCCTAATACTATATATGAAAAGTTTCGTACATTGTACGTAATGCTTCATTGTATCACAATGTTTTAACGAAATGTCAGGGAAATCACACTCAACTGATGGCATTCAATGCCAGATTTCATGTTCAAGATTTATCTTTCCAGTTCAACAAAGTGTTGGCTGAGTTGTGAGAAAGAGTAAATAAAATTGGGAAGACATCTCGATCCTATTAGCGTCTTATTGTTTTAAGATTTCAACAATATGCTCAATGCGATCATGGCACTCAACTCTCTGAGTCTCTCTCAGTGAGCTTAGTCTATAACATTTCAAACTCGAATTTGCAATTTCTAAACTAAACCCAAACTATAGAGTAATTTTTATTGTTTTCAATATGAATATAACAAAGAAATATCCAATATCTTTTCAAAACATTTAAAACAAATTATTAAAATTTATTACAAGTTGATATTATGACCTTAAATGTCTCTTCCTTAACTGAGGCATAAGGTTTAACATGTAATAATTGAAAGTCAAACATAGAAAAACAATCTACTTTTCTAGCACATACATAAATGTACCCTACAGTTCGCAGTACTGAACTTTTCACTTCTATTACAACAAGAAAACTTTCAAAAGTGGAGTTGTAGCAATACTAGAGAGATTAAGAGATGATTTAATTCACTAAAGTGTTAATGTACCGCTTGATTACTTAAAAGACAATATTACACTTACATAAATAACAATTGACATATAAATAAAAAGGGCCGGATATACATCTCTTCATAAATATAAAGTAAACAAATGTTCCAAAACTATAAAAACTACAGTCAATCAAATACATAAATAACCATTAAGAACAAATAATATCCATAATGATAAAGGATTTACGACTTGTAAAACTACTGGGTACTTAATCGTTTTACAATAGTATAAGTGACATGACCTATACCCAACCAACACATTCTCACCCACATAATGTTGCACTTTTACAAAACCATTGACACATCCAGTTTAATATAAACATAATATGTATTAAAACATCCTTTCTTTACTCTTCCACTACATAGTACACTCTTTCTTTATAATATTTATGAATACTACTTGTCTTTCCTTTTAGATGTTATTTTATAGGTTTTTATTATTGTTGCCTTTGTTGTTGTTATTAATAATAATAAAATGCATTGATATGAAATGTTTTTGCAAAATATTTGTAATTTCATTCTATCGCCTCTATGTTATGTATATTTCTCCTTAAAGTATGTTATGATTTAATTTTTTTGTTGGCATTCTTCTTACACAAGCAAAGAAATTGCAAACGAAGCTGAAAAGGAGAAAAAATTTATTGAAGAATAGTATAGAGTATTCTTATATTGTCCTTAATATAGGAGATATTTTTAAAAGAAATGCAGTTATTTTCGAATGAGTCAGTAGGGAAAATATAGAAATGTTATGAGTTCTAGTTCAGTTCTAGTTCAGTTTCTAGTTCAGTTCTAGTTCAGTTCTAGTTCATTCTAGTTCAGTTCTAGTTCAGTTCTAGTTCAGTTCTAGTTCAGTTCTAGTTCAGTTCTAGTTCAGTTCTAGTTCAGTTCTAGTTCAGTTCTAGTTCAGTTCTAGTTCAGTTTCTAGTTCAGTTCTAGTTCAGTTCTAGTTCATTCTAGTTCAGTTCTAGTTCAGTTCTAGTTCCAGTTCTAGTTCAGTTTTCAGTTCTAGTTCAGTTCTAGTTTCAGTTCTAGTTCAGTTCTAGTTCAGTTCTAGTTCAGTTCTAGTTCAGTTCTAGTTCAGTTCTAGTTCAGTTCTAGTTCAGTTCTAGTTCAGTTCTAGTTCAGTTCTAGTTCAGTTCTAGTTCAGTTCTAGTTCAGTTCTAGTTCAGTTCTAGTTCAGTTCTAGTTCATTCAGTTCTATTTCTAGTTCAGTTCTAGTTCAGTTCTAGTTCAGTTCTAGTTCAGTTCTAGTTCAGTTCTAGTTCAGTTCTAGTTCAGTTCTAGTTCAGTTCTAGTTCAGTTCTAGTTCAGTTCCAGTTCAGTTAGTTCTAGTTCAGTTTAGTTCAATTCTAGTTCAATTCTAGTTTCATTCTAGTTCAGTTCTAGTTCAGTTCTCGTTCAGTTCTAGTTCAGTTCTAGTTCTAGTTCAGTCTAGTTCAGTTCTAGTCAGTTTCTAGTTCAGTTCTAGTTCAGTTCTAGTTCAGTTTCTAGTTCCGTTCTAGTTCTTAGTTCAGTCTAGTTCAGTTCTAGTTCAGTTCTAGTTCAGTTCTAGTTCAGTTCTAGTTCAGTTTCTAGTTCAGTTCTCGTTCATTTCTAGTTCAGTTCTAGTTCAGTTCTAGTTCAGTTCTAGTTCAGTTCTAGTTCAGTTCTAGTTCAGTTCTAGTTCAGTTCTAGTTCAGTTCTAGTTCAGTTCTAGTTCAGTTCTAGTTCAGTTCTAGTTCAGTTCTAGTTCAGTTCTAGTTCAGTTCTAGTTCAGTTCTAGTTCAGTTCTAGTTCAGTTCTAGTTCAGTTCTAGTTCAGTTCTAGTTCAGTTCTAGTTCAGTTCTAGTTCAGTTCTAGTTCAGTTCTAGTTCAGTTCTAGTTCAGTTCTAGTTCAGTTCTAGTTCAGTTCTAGTTCAGTTCTAGTTCAGTTCTAGTTCAGTTCTAGTTCAGTTCTAGTTCAGTTCTAGTTCAGTTCTAGTTCAGTTCTAGTTCAGTTCTAGTTCAGTTCTAGTTCAGTTCTAGTTCAGTTCTAGTTCAGTTCTAGTTCAGTTCTAGTTCAGTTCTAGTTCAGTTCTAGTTCAGTTCTAGTTCAGTTCTAGTTCAGTTCTAGTTCAGTTCTAGTTCAGTTCTAGTTCAGTTCTAGTTCAGTTCTAGTTCAGTTCTAGTTCAGTTCTAGTTCAGTTCTAGTTCAGTTCTAGTTCAGTTCTAGTTCAGTTCTAGTTCAGTTCTAGTTCAGTTCTAGTTCAGTTCTAGTTCAGTTCTAGTTCAGTTCTAGTTCAGTTCTAGTTCAGTTCTAGTTCAGTTCTAGTTCAGTTCTAGTTCAGTTCTAGTTCAGTTCTAGTTCAGTTCTAGTTCAGTTCTAGTTCAGTTCTAGTTCAGTTCTAGTTCAGTTCTAGTTCAGTTCTAGTTCAGTTCTAGTTCAGTTCTAGTTCAGTTCAGTTCAGTTCTAGTTCAGTTCTAGTTCAGTTCTAGTTCAGTTCTAGTTCGTTCTAGTTCAGTTCTAGTTCAGTTCTAGTTCAGTTCTAGTTCAGTTCTAGTTCAGTTCTAGTTCAGTTTCTAGTTCAGTTCTATTTCAGTTCAGTTCAGTTCTAGTTCAGTTCTAGTTCAGTTCTAGTTTAGTTCAGTTCTAGTTTAGTTCAGTTCTAGTTAGTTCAGTTCTAGTTCAGTTATTCAGTTCTAGTTCAGTTCTAGTTCAGTTCTAGTTCAGTTCTAGTTCAGTTCTAGTTCAGTTTCTAGTTCAGTTCTAGTTCAGTTCTAGTTCAGTTCTAGTTCAGTTCTAGTTCAGTTCTAGTTCAGTTCTAGTTCAGTTCTAGTTCAGTTCTAGTTCAGTTCTAGTTCAGTTCTAGTTCAGTTCTAGTTCAGTTCTAGTTCAGTTCTAGTTCAGTTCTAGTTCAGTTCTAGTTCAGTTCTAGTTCAGTTCTAGTTCAGTTCTAGTTCAGTTAGTTCTAGTTCAGTTCTAGTTCAGTTCTAGTCAGTTCTAGTTCAGTTCTAGTTCAGTTCTAGTTCAGTTCTAGTTCAGTTCTAGTTCAGTTCTAGTTCAGTTCTAGTTCAGTTCTAGTTCAGTTCTAGTTCAGTTCTAGTTCAGTTCTATTTCAGTTCTAGTTCAGTTCTAGTTCAGTTCTAGTTCAGTTCTAGTCAGTTCTAGTTCAGTTCTAGTTCAGTTCTAGTTCAGTTCTAGTTCAGTTCTAGTTCAGTTCTAGTTCAGTTCTAGTTCAGTTCTAGTTCAGTTCTAGTTCAGTTCTAGTTCAGTTCTAGTCAGGTCTAGTTCAGTTCTAGTTCAGTTCGTAGTTCAGTTCAGTTAGGTCTATTCAGTCTAGTTCAGTTCAGTTCAGTTCTAGTTAGTTCTAGTTCCGTTCTAGTTCAGTTCTAGTTCAGTTCTAGTCAGTTCTAGTTAGTTCTAGTTCAGTTCTAGTTCAGTTCTAGTTTTCTACATCAATTGAGAACTGATGCAACCGATTTCCTATTGACTCTTTTCCCCAAAAACTATTTCTGCTTGCATATATAGAATTTAAATAGAACAAACAAAATATAAATACTCATACTCACATACAAAACGGGGACACGTTTGGGGGAAATGTTAAAATATATATTGAAAGATAATATGACTACAAAAATGTTATGACCTCAAGTTGAAAGAATACAGTAAAGGAAACAAACATGAAAACAAATACAAACGAAATCAGGGGGTTTGAACAAGACTTCTTCTCACACAGCACCATTAAACATTTCCTCAATGTGTTTTTAAAATATTCGAAAAGAAAAAACACACATATTAAAGATAATATTTATGCAATATATTTTATATTATTTGAAATCATAATAACATAGACTGTCATACTTAAACACATATACGGCTGAATAAAAGTACATACATACCTAAATATATGTAAGTGCAAGTATCTGAGTAAAGCAAACATCTGTAAGTAGAATGTTGCATGCAGCATGTGAATTTTGTATGTGAATGTTATGAAAAATGCATTATTTAAGTTTTTTGTTCTTGTCACTTTTGCATACTCATACATCGAAAACAGACAAAATCAAAATATCATAAATTTTTATGTATTTAGGTATGAAATTTGTATAAAATTTAGACCGAATAAAAATTAAGCATATAAAGCATTATTCTTTATTTGCATTTGTTAGAAGTAATAGATTTTTTTTTATTTTATTTTTTGGTATTTAACACAATTTTTTTTTTTTTTGCAGTTTTTTTAGGGGAAATAATCTATAAAATATATTCTATGTTAGCATGAATTTGTTGGCACAAGTCAGTTTATCATTTGAAATAAAATGTAAATTTGCATAACTTGTTTTAACATTAGGTTTGCAAATCTGAAAGTAATTTTTAATATTAGTTTTCTTTTTATATACATACATATGTATGTATATATTTATATACTTAAGTGGGTAAGTTTTATGTAAATTATAGCAATGTTTTAGCTAATGTTTATAACAATTTTTTGAGGTTATGGTTATATGTATAAAGGTAAGTCAAATTTAAGTCTTTTAAAACCTCTTAATGAAAAAGTCTAATATCAGAGATGAGTATTGGATCTAACATTTAAAACAGGAAAATGTTATGTTGTCTCTACTCTCGAGGAAACGTTAGACAGAAAGAAATATTCAAATGTATTATGGATGTTTTTCGATTATTCGAATAATTTTTATACTTCTTCATCTAAAGAATTATACCTAGATCTCTAACGAGACTGTTTTTCTCACCTTTTTCAGTGCCTCAGGTGGGAATTGAACCCATGACCTTCGGTCTACCAGACTAGGTTGTAGGTTTGGTTAGATTACCGTGGATCCCATTGTTCTCTTTGTGGTACTTGTAAAGATATTAAAGGACACAGAAGAGGGCAGAAGTACAAATGACGCTCTCCTAATGATATTGGCAAATAAGTTAGTCAATAGATTTCTACTCCTCTTTATCCTGACAGCTTTTCCCGAAGTCGTTATCGGATGAACAAAATCATCTTGCTTGGTTTGCCAACTAAACAATGTCCGATAATGACAGTAATCAAGTTGCTGAGTTAGGGGTAACAACATTTTAGAACATATGCTGTGCTGTCTTATCTAATAACCTTTTGTATAACCGTTGTTTGCGCGTTGTTTGGAGCGGGATTTTGCAAAAGTTCCATACATCCATATTATTTCGCTAAGTGTTCAGTTACGCGTTGTTGAAAGTCTCGTCATACTGCATATACTAGACTATAGACTAGACTATAGACTAGACTATAGACTAGACTATAGACTAGACTATAGACTAGACTATAGACTAGACTAGACTATAGACTAGACTATAGACTAGACTATAGACTAGACTATAGACTAGACTATAGACAAGACTATAGACTAGACTATAGACTAGACTATAGACTAGACTATAGACTAGACTATAGACTAGACTATAGACTAGACTATAGACTAGACTATAGACTAGACTATAGACTAGACTATAGACTAGACTATAGACTAGACTATAGACTAGACTATAGACTAGACTATAGACTAGACTATAGACTAGACTATAGACTAGACTATAGACTAGACTATAGACTAGACTATAGACTAGACTATAGACTAGACTATAGACTAGACTATAGACTAGACTATAGACTAGACTATAGACTAGACTATAGACTAGACTATAGACTAGACTATAGACTAGACTATAGACTAGACTATAGACTAGACTATAGACTAGACTATAGACTAGACTATAGACTAGACTATAGACTAGACTATAGACTAGACTATAGACTAGACTATAGACTAGACTATAGACTAGACTATAGACTAGACTAGACTAGACTATAGACTAGACTATAGACTAGACTATAGACTAGACTATAGACTAGACTATAGACTGGACTATAGACTAGACTATAGACTAGACTATAGACTTGACTATAGACTAGACTATAGACTAGACTATAGACTAGACTATAGACTAGACTATAGACTAGACTATAGACTTGACTATAGACTAGACTATAGACTAGACTATAGACTAGACTATAGACTAGACTATAGACTAGACTATAGACTAGACTATAGACTAGACTATAGACTAGACTATAGACTAGACTATAGACTAGACTATAGACTAGACTATAGACTAGACTATAGACTAGACTATAGAGTAGACCATAGACTAGACTATAGACTAGACTATAGACTAGACTATAGACTAGACTATAGACTAGACTATAGACTAGACTATAGACTAGACTATAGACTAGACTATAGACTAGACTATAGACTAGACTATAGACTAGACTATAGACTAGACTATAGACTAGACTATAGACTAGACTATAGACTAGACTATAGACTAGACTATAGACTAGACTATAGACTAGACTATAGACTAGACTATAGACTAGACTATAGACTAGACTATAGACTAGACTATAGACTAGACTATAGACTAGACTATAGACTAGACTATAGACTAGACTATAGACTAGACTATAGACTAGACTATAGACTAGACTATAGACTAGACTATTAAACTAGACTATAGACTAGACTATAGACTAGACTATAGACTAGACTATAGACTAGACTCTAGACTAGACTCTAGACTAGACTATTCCCCTTAGAACGTTGTCAAGAAGTAAATAGTTTAGTTTTTAGTTCACAAATTAAGGATTATGCCTTTAGCTTTCTTCAAATATTGACATTTCGGCCTTTTGCAGCCTAGCTCAACCCCATCTAGTCGTGGTAGTGTGAAGCTATCGACTTTGTGGGTAAAGTACAAACTCTGTTTTGATCGTGTTACCCGCTGTCGATACTCTCGGGGGTCTTAAAAGATGAAATATTTACTTTAACTCCATACCATCTAATTGCCTAATTATTTATTCTCTCTCTCTCTCCTGTGCCTTTAGTTTTTTTTTTCAAATATTAACGTTTTGGCACTTTTGCACCCTGGCTCTCCCCCACCTAATCGTGGTAGTGTGAAGCTATCGACCTTGTGGGTAAAGTATAAACTCTGTTCTGATCGTACAGCCCACTGGGGATCTTAAAAGATGAACTTGTTACTTTAACTCCATACCTAAACACATTCCAGACCTTCGTATTGTTATACATTTACCTCAATATTCACTCTTGCCAAAAGACCTTAATATTCGATATATAGTCCAGCATATACTTCTGCCATGTACTTTAAATATTTAACAATTTACATTAATCTTTTCCATTAGTTTTTCATTTATTTTTGCAAATATTTATTTAAATATTTGTATCTTCAACAAAAAATCTTGTTATCTAAGTATTTACTAGTTTGCATTTTAGTACTGTTTTTCCTAAATCATTCTGCAGTTGTTTTCCTATTTGTTCCATCATTTATTTCTTAACTTTTATTTTTGAAACTTTGAAAAAAGAAATAAAAAAAAGTATTAAACATATATTTCAACAATAGATAAACTACTTGTCATTTCGTTGAGGATGAGAATTTATTGTAAAAGTTTTAAATTTCGAACAGTACTTTTTCCACTGGATTATTTTTTCTGTACAAACTTTTAACTCTCTAAACAAGCAAAAAGAAATAAATAAAGAAAACAAAATAGTATCCACTATTCAATACAATATATTGATATTAAAATTAAAACAAATAGAACTGCATACTTTAAGGCTTAGAAAACAAACAACAAATTGGTGTATAATTTTAGGTGTAAGTTTTAAAAAAGCGTTTAAATTAAAACTTTTTTAACAAAATTCTTTCTAAAAACTCAAAGTAGTATAATTTTTAAATTTGCATAACATTTATAAAACTTCAACTAACAAAACACTTGCCTACTTTAAGGCATCATTAGGTATAACGTTATATTATCTACTTTTAGGTGTTAAAAGTTTCATTATTATTCAATTTTCTTTTTTTCCCTACATACTTTCAATACCTTTAAATAAATTATTTTAAAACGTACACACTAGGGATGCCAATCCCGAAATCCCGATCCCGAAAATCTCGGGATTTTTCGGGATTGGCAAATCCCGAATCCCGGGATTTGGAAAATAAATCCCGGGATTTTTTCGGGATTAGGATTTGTTTCAAAAAACTGTTTTTATTTTCTTTTTTTGAGCCATAATTTTCATTAATTTGAAAATTACGATCTTATTTTATTTTTGACTCATGCAAAACAAAATTCCGCAGAGCTAATTTTATACATATTTGAACCTTTTATTTTTTAAAGTGGTATGAGTCCATACACATAGCACATATAAATTTATTTATTCACTTCGTTTTTATACCTTACACCACTTTAGTGGGGAGGGTATATTGGGTTTGTGCTGATGTTTGTTACACACAATAATATTGGTCCTATACCTTAAAGTATACCAATCGGCTCAGAATCATTTTCTGAGTCGATTTAGCTATGTCCGTCCGTGTAAACCTTGTAATCAAACTACAGCAATTTTGAAGATAATTCAATGAAATTTTGCATGATCTTCTATTGTACTAGAGACGGATCCTATTGAAAATGGATAACATCGGTCCAATATTTGACCTAGCCCCCATACAACTGAAACCCCCAAATAGGGTTTTAAGTTCATAATTATGTTCAATATACTCGTAACTCGACAAAAAGCTGCAAAACCAAGTTCTATACTAGCCTTCATGACCCTGATGTATTTTTTGATGATGCGGCCTCATTTGACCCTAGCCCCTATGCAAAGCCCCCTTCGAAATATGACTTAAATGTACACAATTTTATTCAACAAAAAATAGCTAAATTATATCTGAGGCATGGTACAATTCAACTTAGATGCTTTATTATGAACAATAAATCACATTTTATTTTTATAAATGGTGTAGGGTATGGTAGGCTTCGCCCAACTATAACTTTTTACTTGTTAGCACATTGCAATGTTGGTCGTAGACCGACCCAAAAAGTATACGCATTCTGTGTCTGTAAGCTGAAAACACGAGTTAGAAGACTCATTCTATTTGGGCTGCAAATTTGGAACAAAATTGACACAAAAAAACCTAATTGGACCTCCTCTGAAAATCACATTGATGCTGATATTAATATCAATACATTACAATATTTTGATGGTGGGTATTTAATTTCGGCACAGTCGAATACAAACTTTATTTTTCAATACTAGAGGATTTTACATTTCTAACTTTCTACAAATCTGAATGATACCGGTAAAGGTAAATTACCTTGTTCTGAATGCACCTAAAATTTTAAATTAATACTACGAATATAATAATATGTTCCAAAACTAATATGTATTTTGAGTAAAATTCCAAATATTTTTCAAAGAATAGGTTCTAAATTGATGTTCGAATAATTGAATTGGTATCTGTTATAATTATTAGTTCACATGGAACAGTATGAGGTTTTAAAAAGTGCTTATGTCTAATTTCGGAACTTGATATTTATTTTTATTTAGGAAGTAAGTATGTATTTAAAAAGTTTCAGAAATTATTCAATTCTGAAAGTTTTTATTTAAAAATTGGAATTAATTGGATTGTTTTAATTTAAATATATCTTCTGTCTGTTAAATTTCCACAAAATTAAACAATTTTCTTTACAAATATGATGATTTAAAGATTTTCATATATAAAATAATTAAATTCATGTAATCCCGAAATCCCGTAAAATCCCGAAATACCGAAAAATCCCGGGATCCCGAAAAATCCCGGGATCCCGAAATATCCCGGGATCCCGGGATTGCAATTTTCAAAATCCCGAATCCCGGGATTTGTAAAAGCCAGTCCCGTTTGGCATCCCTAGTACACACATACATATATACACTCACTACAACTGTTGTTTAATTTTAGACATTTAATTTGTTTTTCAATTTACCATTTTACGTGTGTGTGTTAGTAGTGAAAAATAATTTATTTTAAATTAAATATTTCAATGTTGACTACTTCATCTACAAAATATTTTGCTAAAACACAGTTATGTACGTTGTGTGTGTGTGTGTTTTCAAGTAGTATGAGTAGTAGCTTAATCGTTCCTTTTTTTTCTTTTTTGAAATGACACACAGGTATTTTTATAATTGCCTCAATTATTTCAAATAATTTATAAAATATTTCTTTATTATTGTTGTAGTTTTTGTTTTGTTGGTGCTGTTATATTTTTATAGTTTGTAGCTGAGTGTGGCCTTGACATAGTTAAACATAGAGTATAATGTTTAATATTTCGTTACAAAAGTAAGAAGGTTTCTTTCAGTCAAACTAAATGAAAGGTTCAACTCTTTTTGTGAGAAATACTATTAGTGATTTTTTTTTGGTTCAAAGTTTCTGATACTCTCTTCAAATCAAAATTAATTCGTGATCGAGTAAATTTGATGGTACTTAGTTTTCGTTTCTGAGATGATGCCATTCGATTTCGCTATCAAAACGTGTTTTCGATAGAAAGCTTATTCGATAATGATGTATGAGCGATGAGTTTGCGCTTTTTTCAAAAATATTGTTTCAAACTAAATTTTTTGTAAAAAATTTATTTTAAACAAAGATTTTTTGTTCCAAACTAAATTTCCAATGAAAATTTTGTCCCGAATAACTTATTCTATAGAAAATTGTGTCCAAAAAAGATTTTCTTGATAAAAAAAATGTCTCCCATGCAGTATTTTCTATAGAAAATATTGACTCAAACATATTCTCGTTCCCCTTTCTATAGAAAATTATGTCCCAAATAGAATATTCTATAAAAAATATTGTCCCAAACGAGTTATACTATAGAAAATTATAGATTTTCGAAAGTGAATTGTGCCCCAAACAGAAGTTTCTTTAAAAAATGTGTCCCAAACTGATTTTTCTATAAAAAAATTTGTCCCAAACTGATTTTTTAAAAGAAAATTTAGTCCCAAACAAGATTTTCTATAGAAAATTTTGTTCAAAGTTTTTGTATAAACAAATTGGTTGCAATAAGATTTTGTGTAGTTCCAAACAAGAATTTTTGTAAAAAATGTTGTCCCAAACTAGATTTTATATAATAAAATTTGTCCCTAAATAAGATTTAGTATAGAAAAATTTGTTCCAAACTAGAATTTTTATAGAAAATGTTGTCCTAAACTAGTTTTTTTGAAAAAACTTTTGTCCCAAATAAAATTTTGTACGAAAATTTTGTCCCAAACTATATTTTCTATAGAAAACTTGGACCCAAACTGGACTTGCTAGAAAATAATGTCAAAAGTAGCTTTTCATTAAAAATGTTATCAAAACAAGATTTTCTATAGAAAATGTTGTCCCAAATAGAATTTTCTATAGAAAATGTTATTCTTAACAGGATTTTCTTGATATCTCAAATAAGGTTTTCTATAAAAAAATGTTCTTAACTGGATTTTCTATACAAAAGTTTGGTTCCAAGCTTGATTTGCTATAGAAAATTTTGTCCTAAACATGATTTTCTATAGAAAATTGTTTCCAAAACAGGATTTTATTTAAAAAATATTGTCCCAAACAGGATTTTCTATAGAAAAGCTTATCCCAAATTGTATTTTCTACAGAAAGATTTATCCTAGATTTTCCATAGAAAACTTTGTCCCAAATAAGATTTTGTATATAGAAAATGTTGTCGAAACCAGATCTTCCATAGAAAATGTTGTCCCAAAATTTTATCCCAAACTGCATTTTCTATAGAAAATTTTGTATCAAACTCGATTTTCTATAGAAAATTTTGTCCCAAACAGGATTTTATATAGAAAATTTTGTTCCAACAGGATTTTCTATAGAAAATTTTGTTCCAACAGGATTTTTTATAGAAAATTTTGTTTCAAGAGGATTTTTTATAGAAAATTTTGTCCCAAACAGGATATTATATAGAAAATTTTGTCCCAAACAGGACTTTCTAGAGAAAATGTTGTCCCAAACAGAATTTTCTATGGAAAATTTTATCCCAAACAGCATTTTCTATAGAAAATTTTGTCTCAAACTCGATTTTCTATAGAAAATATTGTCCCAAACAGAATTTTCTATAGAAAATTTTGTCTCAAACACGGTTTTCTATAGAAAATTTTGCCTCAAACAGGGTTTTCCATAGAAAATTTTGCATCAAACAGGATTTTCTATAGAAAATTTTGTCCCAAACAGGATTTTACATAGAAAATTTTGTCCCAAACTGGATTTTCCATTGAAAATTTAGGATTTTCTATAGAAAATTTTGTCCCAAACAGGATTTTACATAGAAAATTTTGTCCCAAACTGGATTTTCCATTGAAAATTTTGTCCCAAACAGTATTTTCTATAGAAAATTTAGGATTTTCTATAGAAAATTTTGTCCCAAACAGGATTTTACATAGAAAATTTTGTCCCAAACTGGATTTTCCATTGAAAATTTTGTCCCAAACAGTATTTTCTATAGAAAATTTAGTTCCAAACAGGATTTTCTATAGAAAATTTTGTTCCAAACAGGATTTTCCAGAGAAAATTTTGTCCCAAACAGGATTTTCCTCTAGTCGTAAACTAGACTTTCATATGAACATTTTTCGGAAAGAGAGTTTTCTATAGAAAATGTTGACGTAAACAGCAAATATTTTTATAGAAAATAGAAAATATAGAACATTTTGTCTTAAAAAAGTTTTTCAATTTAACCCATATTCAGATTATATATAGAAAAATGCATTAAATCCCAACATAGGCTAAAAAGCTAGATTAAGGCTCTTCTTAATCCTTAGGTTGAGGCTTTACTTTGACCTTTAAAAAGTTTAGGATTAAGGCACAACTTATACTACTTATGTAAAGACCTTCACTTGAACCTATACATTGACTTCATAAGGACCTACAATTAAAGGTCAACTTTGAGTTTATAAAGACATACGATTGCTGCTTTACTTAGACTATAACAACACACAGGATTGAAACATTACTTAAAATATATAAGGACATTCGAATGAGCACCGATTAAAGCTTATCTACTCCATAATCCCTTATATATTTTATTTATTAAAACGTTTTTCACATACATACAAATTATCACAACAATTTCAATAGATTTTTACAAATAAATCCAATCTTTTCATCGATTTGTACACCTGCTTCATATCCTAGTACATAAATTTTTCCAATTTTCTTCGTTCTAGCTTAAGTGAAAGATAATTATAATAATATTGCAAAAGAAAAAAGTTTTAAAATGATAATAATGATTGAAATTGCTACCTTGTTCTTTTAATGATTTTGTTTTTTTTTTTTCTCTCTTTTGCAGGATATTGTACAATTGCATTTTATATCCATTAGTTTAGTAATGGTTTTAATGGTTTTAACCTTGTCATATGTCAATTTTCACAAGTTTTTATACTTTTGCTTCCTTCTTTCATATTGTTTTTTACACTTCCTTTCGTTAACTGTTCTTTTTTTAAGTTATTGTTGTTGTTGGGTTTTTTCACTTTGCTTTAACTATATAAAATACGCTCAAACCCTCTCACTATACAAATAATGAGTAATTATTGTCCTTTAATCGTAATACACTTATGCATACCTACACTTACATACACATCAAACCCAGTAGTTTTGCAAAAGGACAAAGTTTTCCTTTATTCTTAAGAGAACTCGAACTGATATTTTACGGTCTCCAGGCAATGTAGGAATATGTTAATTTAACTTTTGTTTTATATACTATACCCTAGAAACTGTCGGGTATATTTATTTGTATATGCATGTATATTAAGTGAGCATGTTGACTCTGTATGTGTGTGTATTTCTATACATACATATATGTTTCATATTATCCAGTTAATAGGTAAAAATTTTTAATTTAACGCTTCATCTGATAACTACTCACTCGTTCATGTACGAGTATTACTATGTATGTATGTTGTGGTTAAAAATCTGTGGGTGTGTGCTGAAAAAAAAATCTGAATTTTATTACATTTTGTAGTCGTCGTAAAATAAAGTAAGAAATAAACTTTGTATTCTGTTAATTAAAATTTATTCTGCAGAAGATTGTTATCGATCGTTGGATGGTTGGTTGGGTGGTATTAAATTGAATTGTTGTTTGAAATATAATTAGAACGAGAGTGTCATATTTTTGACGTAAGTAAATATATCTGACTTTAGATTAATTAGAATTTCTTTAAAAATAGGTTGCAAAGAAAATTAAATAAGATAGCAAAATACTGTTCAAATCTTATAACCACTAAGAATAAAGGAGACTATAACTGAAGCATTACTTAGGCAACGAAAAGATCAATGATTGAAGATCATAGACTTCCTAAAGACCTACGATTAAAACTCATTTTAGACGGCAAACAAAATTTAAGATTGAAGCTCTAAGCTGGCTAAATAAAGGCCTACGATTGTAGCTTTATTTAGACTATACAAAGACCTAATATAAAAAATCAATCCAAACAGCATAAAGACGATTTTGGGCACCACCATGTGTAGAGATAGATCTGTAGAGAAGGCTATGTACCTTTGATCTTCAAACAACAATATTTTTCAGAAAATTTTGTCCCAAACAGTACTTTTTATAGAAAATTTAGTGTCAAATAGATAAACTTAAGAATATTTGTCCCAAACTCAATTTTTTGTTAGAAAAAATTTTCCCGAACAGTTTTTTTTTTGTAGAAATTGATGTCCCAAAGTTTATTTGTCAAAGAAAATTTTGTCCCAAAGATGATTCTGCAGAAAAATGTATCACAAACAGTACTTGCTATATACCAAATACAACTTTCTACAAAATCTTCTGTCCCAAATAGGATTTTCTAAAGAAAATTTTGTCCCAAGAAAAATTTTCTAAAGAAAATTTTGTCCTAAAAAAGAAATATTTGTTTGTAGAAATTTTTGTCCCAAAGATTTTTTAGAAATTTTTGCCATAAACTAGTTGTTCTATAGCAAAGGTTTTTCCAAACAAGATTTTCGATATAATTTTTTGTCACAAACAGAATTTTCTATAAGAAAAGTTTGTCTCAAAGAGTTATCTATAGAAAATGTTGTTCCAAATATAATTTTCTATAGAAATATGTATCCCAAACAGGATTTTCTTTAGAAAATTTATTAACTTTCTATAGAAAACTTTGACACAGATTAGAGTTTCTATAGAAAATCTTGTCCCAAACTTTTATAGAATTTTTTTCCCAAATTAATTTCTTTAACAAATGTTGCCCCAGACAGAATTTATTATAGAACATTTTGTTCCAAACTGGAATATAAAATATTGTCCCAAATGGAATTTCTATAGAAAAATTGTCCCAAACTGGATTAGCCATAGAAAATGTTGTCCCAAATGAAATTTTCTGTAGAAAATTTGTCCTAAACTAGATTTTCTATGGAAAATCTTGTTCCAAACTAGATTTCCTATAAAAATCATGTCCCAAACTAGATGACTGTAGAAAATTTTGTCCCAAATTGACTTCTATAAAAAATTTTCTCTAGAAAATTATCTCAAACTGACTTTTGAATAAAAAATGTTGTCCCAAATATGATTTTGTATAGACAAATTTATCTCATACTGGATTTTATATTTAAAATTTTGTTCCAAACTTAATTTTCTACAGAAAATTTTAGCCAAAACAGGATTTTCTATTTTGTCCCAACAGGATTTTCCATATATTGTCACAAAATTTTGTCACAAACTAGATTTTCTATATAAAATTTTTTCTCAAACTAGATTTTCTATAGAAAATTCTGTCTCAAACTCGATTTTTTATAAAAAATTTTGTCTCAAACTAGATTTTCTATAGAAAATTTTTTCCCAAACTAGATTTTCTATAGAAAATTTTGTCTGAAACTAGATTTCTTATAGAAAATTTTGTCTCGAACAAGATTTTCTGTAGAAACTTTTGTCCCAAATGCGATTTTTTAAAGAAAAATGTATCTCAAACTAGATTTTTTATGAAAAAATTTGTCTCAAAATCGATTTTCTATTTCCTATGAAATTTTGTCTCAAACTTGGTTTTCTATAAAAAATTTTGTCTCAAATCAGATTTTCTATAGAAAATTGTGTCTCAAATCAGATTTTCTATAGAAAATTGTGTCTCAAATCAGATTTTCTATAGAAAATTTTGTCTCAAATTAGATTTTCTATAGAAAATTTTGTCTCAAACTAGATTTTCTATAAAAAATTTTGTAACAAACTTGATTTTCTATAGAAAATTTTGTCTCAAAATAGATTTTCTATAGAAAATTTTGTCTCAAACTAGATTTTCTATAGAAAATCTTGTCTCAAATCAGATTTTCTATAAAAATGTTGTCTCAAACTAGATTTTCCATAGAAAATTTGTCTCAAACTAGATTTTCTATAGAAAATTTTGTCTGAAACTAGATTTTCTATAGAAAATTTTGTCTCAAACTAGATTTTCTATAGAAAATTTTGTCTCAAACTAGATTTTCTATAGAAAATTTTGTCTCAAACTAGATTTTCTATAGAAAATTTTGTCTCAAAATCAACTTTCTATAGAAATTTTTGTGTCAAACTGAGTTTTCTATATAAAGGTTTTTATGATTTCTCTGGATTTCGCTTTTCAATAATTTTTTTTAATATTTTAACTTTTTAAACTTTTTTCTAACAATTTGGACAAACAAATCTAAAACTCCCTCTATTTAAAGGCATCTCTCTAACAAAAAAAAACGTAATTTTGTCCTTGTTCAAGCAAAAGAAGCCGACAAATGTTTAAATGTTTTGTTTAAATATTTATTTATATAACAACACTACACAAACGTGCCTTTTGTAAAAGTAGTTTGAGTTTAATAACAACAAAAAAAAAGAACTCAGCTAAATCGTATTTTGTTTGTTTGCTTGTGTTTTTCTGTTGAATTTTTAATATCAAACCATAAAATTTGTTATATTACTTGGCTTCTAAACCTTTTTCTGTTATATATTTTTTTGGTACTTGTTTTTGCAAGCAGCCATTACTTAATGCCGCCATGCATACAAATACAAGCACACACACGCTCACATGCAAACACATATGAACAATGGGAAATGAAAAAACAAACTTACACTTAAACAAGAGCTAACGGGAAAAGGGCTATAATCGCATACGAGGAGAATGAGACAGATATTTGCTCAAACACACAAGCAAACAGGCAAAAATTACTGGCTGTTACTGTTGTTGTTGTTGTTGTTATTTAGATGATGTCGTTTATTCTTTAGCGACCTCAATACACAAATAAATTGTTTGCATATCGTGCAAATATTATGAACCAACAAAAAAAAAATAACACAAAAACGAAAGAACAATTTTATTTCTCTCCTCGTCTTGCGAGTTTCTTTTAGCGTATGTGGACGTATGTGGAATTTCAACATTTGTTTGCCAAAAAATACTTATACGTACACATTGGGGTAGTTTCTTTAAACATTCTCAAATTTGGAATTATCGTAACTCTGGATTCATATCAGAAAGTCAACGTCAAATTCGGATAATATAGATCCATGTGACTTGATTCTGGAATTTGAAAGTGGGTTAAAAAGAAAACATTTATTTGAATCGTAAAATATTCTAAGTTTCTCCCTCAAAATTATCCAAACCATCCTAATATTGTTTTCAAAATCATACATGTATGTTGAACTTTTATCCTAAAGCATACAAAAAAATAAAATCAAGAAATAACGCTAGAAGCTGAAAGAAAGAACAAAAAAAACCAAATAAATAAAGAACAAAAAAACATTGAACATGTAAAAATACTTTGGATATTTGTGATTTTGGGTGTTTTCTTTTCGTTTTTAGAAATTTGTTCATGTTTGTATTTTCGTTGTTGTATTTGTTATTTTTCCTAAAAATGTTGATTTTTCAATTTATTTTCTTTGGTTGTGTTTTTTTCTACTCCATCCGTATTGCCAACACTATTGAAATTGTTAGAATATTGTATTTGTTGTGGTGTTTTTTTTTTTTTTTTTGTTGCTCTCTTTTTTTTTTCTTTTTATTATTTATTTAAGTTTATTTGTTGGTTCCACATGAATTATTTTAACACCATATTTCAATATTGCTAACAATATCTATAAACAATATTTATATGCAACATTGCTTTGTGGCTTTCTTCTCTGTGATTTGTTTGCGTTATTATTACTGCGAGTGAATTGTGGCAATCGATTTAGCGGATTTACTATACTGCTGCAGCACTTTAATATTTATTTTATTGTAACGAATGAGAGGGAGGATGTGTTGAATAACAATGGGAACAGGATTTCTGGCAATATTACTTGTATATATTTCGGATATTTGTTTATAAATAAATTAAAAGCCTTGGTTTCAAATAATAAAGAGTTTACTTTATTTAGTAATTCAGTTCACATGAAATTTCCAGTTCACATGAAATTTCCAGTTCAGTTCTAGTTCAGTTCTAGTTCAGTTCTAGTTCAGTTCTAGTTCAGTTCTAGTTCAGTTCTAGTTCAGTTCTAGTTCAGTTCTAGTTCTAGTTCAGTTCTAGTTCAGTTCTAGTTCAGTTCTAGTTCAGTTCTAGTTCAGTTCTAGTTCAGTTCTAGTTCAGTTCTAGTTCAGTTCTAGTTCAGTTCTAGTTCAGTTCTAGTTCAGTTCTAGTTCAGTTCTAGTTCAGTTCTAGTTCAGTTCTAGTTCAGTTCTAGTTCAGTTCTAGTTCAGTTCTAGTTCAGTTCTAGTTCTAGTTCAGTTCTAGTTCAGTTCTAGTTCAGTTCTAGTTCAGTTCTAGTTCAGTTCTAGTTCAGTTCTAGTTCAGTTCTAGTTCAGTTCTAGTTCAGTTCTAGTTCAGTTCTAGTTCAGTTCTAGTTCAGTTCTAGTTCAGTTCTAGTTCAGTTCTAGTTCAGTTCTAGTTCAGTTCTAGTTCAGTTCTAGTTCAGTTCTAGTTCAGTTCTAGTTCAGTTCTAGTTCAGTTCTAGTTCAGTTCTAGTTCAGTTCTAGTTCAGTTCTAGTTCAGTTCTAGTTCAGTTCTAGTTCAGTTCTAGTTCAGTTCTAGTTCAGTTCTAGTTCAGTTCTAGTTCAGTTCAGTTCTAGTTCCGTTCTAGTTCAGTCTAGTTCAGTTCTAGTTCAGTTCTAGTTCAGTTCTAGTTCAGTTCTAGTTCAGTTCTAGTTCAGTTCTAGTTCAGTTCTAGTTCAGTTCTAGTTCAGTTCTAGTTCAGTTCTAGTTCAGTTCTAGTTCAGTTCTAGTTCAGCTCAAGTTCTGTACAAGCTCATATCAGGTTCTCTACTGTTAAATTTTATTACCAATCATAAAATTCAAATTTTACCTCAACTGAAATCTTGCCAAGGTAACTAAACTTAAATCAAACTACAATTGAGTGAAAATAAACAAACAAGGAAAACTTAAAAGGGCTTATGGAAATATTGTAAGAAATGTGAAATTGCGACAAGTCGTCTGCAAAAATAACAAACAGTTAACATAAACATAAACACCCTCAGTGGCACCCAGCAAAATGTGGCGATGACATTCATACAAGGAAAATTCTTTTTCATTTTTAGCAAAGGAATTGCTAAAGCAAATGAATAGTACGAACGAACAAACAAATAAATAGATGAACGAACGACAAAGCAACAAATCTCAAAAGCAAACAAACAATAAATGAAATTTCTAACAACCACATATATCCAACCAACTAACCAGCCAAACATCCAACCTAGCAACCAGCCAACAATTCAACCGACTTGAACGTAGATCAACACCACCGCCAACATTTGGGAATTAGTGAAAGAAAAGAAAATCTTTCGGAAAGTCTTCTGCAAATATGAACAGCTACTACAATGTTAGCAATAGCAACAGCAGCAGGTTAAACAACAATTCCAGAACATATACTGCTGCATGTACACACAAATCATGTCTAACAGACAGTATATCGAAGAAGTTTACTGACATACGATGAGAAAACTTTAAGAAGTTGAACTTAACTAGAACTGAACTAGAACTGAACTAGAAACTAGAACTGAACTAGAACTGAACTAGAACTGAACTAGAACTGAACTAGAACTGAACTCGAACTGAACTAGAACTGAACTAGAACTGAACTAGAACTGAACTAGAACTGAACTAGAACTGAACTAGAACTGAACTAGAACTGAACTAGAACGAACTAGAACTGAACTAGAACTGAACTAAACGAACTAGAACTGAACCAGAACTGAACTAGAACTGAACTGAACGACTAGAACTGAACTAGAACTGAACTAGAACTGAACAGAACTGAACTAGAAACTGAACTAGAACTGAACTAGAACTGAACTAGAACTGAACTAGAACTGAACTAGAACTGAACTTAGAAACTGAACTAGAACTGAACTAGAACGAACTAGAACTGAACTAGAACTGAACTAGAACTGAACTAGAACTGAACCTAGAACTGAACTAGAACTGAACTAGAACTGAACTAGAACTGAACTAGAACTGAACTAGAAACTGAACTAGAACTGAACTAGAACTGAACTAGAACTGAACTAGAACTGAACTAGAACTGAACTAGAACTGAACTAGAACTGAACTAGAACTGAACTAGACTGAACTCGAACTGAACTAGAACTGAACTAGAACTGAACTAGAACTGAACTAGAACTGAACTAGAACTGAACTAGAACTGAACTAGAACTGAACTAGAACTGAACTAGAACTGAACTGAAACTGAACTAGAACTGAACTAGAACTGAACTAGAACTGAACTAGAACTGAACTAGAACTGAACTAGAACTGAACTAGAACTGAACTAGAACTGAACTAGAACTGAACTAGAACTGAACTAGAACTGAACTAGAACTGAACTAGAACTGACTAGAACTGAACTAGAAACTGAACTAGAACTGAACTAGAACTGAACTAGAACTGAACTAGAACTGAACTAGAACTGAACTAGAACTGAACTAGACTGAACTAGAACTGGAACTAGAACTGAACTAGAACTGAACTAGAACTGAACTAGAACTGAACTGAACTGAACTAGAACTAGAACTGAACTAGAACTGAACTAGAACTGAACTAGAACTGAACTAGAACTGAACTAGAACTGAACTAGAACTGAACTAGAACTGAACTAGAACTGAACTAGAACTGAACTAGAACTGAACTAGAACTGAACTAGAACTGAACTAGAACTGAACTAGAACTGAACTAGAACTGAACTAGAACTGAACTAGAACTGAACTAGAACTGAACTAGAACTGAACTAGAACTGAACTAGAACTGAACTAGAACTGACTAGAACTGAACTAGAACTGAACTAGAACTGAACTAGAACTGAACTAGAACTGAACTAGAACTGAACTAGACTGAACTAGAACTGAACTAGAACTGAACTAGAACTGAACTAGAAACTGAACTAGAACTGAAATAGAACTGAACTAGAACTGAACTAGAACTGAACTAGAACTGAACTAGAACTGAACTAGACTGAACTAGAACTAATTTACTGGAGCTAATTATGTGATGTGATATTTAATTTGAAAACTACATTTTATGTAAATTTCCCATATGTCTAAAACTTTTCTCAACAAACTGTAAAAAACACCTACTTTTCCTAAAATCTACTCATACTGATGAATCCTTTCCTTCTATAGCTCGTCTATTTACATGTGTGTATATATGTAGATACGTTTTGTAGGTGTGAACGTCAGAGATTGTTTATGTTTGTTTGTGTATAATCATTCGTTGGTTAAAAGGTAAATCTGTCTCAGAGAAAACTAAAACAACAACAACAACAATAGCAACCATATTTTTCAAATTGTAACTGAAAAATAAATCATAAAAAAATCTCTCTTACTAACAACATGTTCGTTTCATTCATTCCATCATTCCTTCATTTATCTAAAGTACACACTTTTAAAGCAAAAGGATATTCAACACAATCAATCTAAGGCGTATGGATTCTTTAGTGTTTCTATGTATGTGTGTGTGTGTGTTGAATTTGTTGCCACTTTTGGGTGCAAATATTTATAACAATAAGTTTTCTTTATAGTTAAAAAGCAAAAACAACAAAATCACCCTTATTAACTAAAGTACACCGTCTGTCGGTCTGTCTATTTGTATCTATGTTTGTTTGTTTGTTAGATTATTTACTTGTTTCTGTGGTTATGTCGTATTCGTGTGCAGTATGTTCCTTGAATACGAATAATTTCATATTTACTCTGCTTTATTTATGCCAATATTTGTACTTACAAGTGTGTATGCTTGGTTTATTATTTTGTATGTGTGTGTGTGTGTAGATCTGTTTACCATATAAAATTAACTTAAGGGAAAATTTCGTATGTTTATTTACGTTTTTAATCAAAGAAAAACATATTTTCTTTATTATTTTTTTTTTGGTATTTTTCTAACATCATCCGATTATATGGAATGTATTGAATTGAATTTAATTTAGAAAAGTTTTATTGAGTTTGTAGATGTACATATCTTTAGCAATATTTCCTCTTGAAAACTAATTTGAAATCTTATGAATGTTATCATTTTTTATATTTACAGAAAATAATTAAATCAATGTTGGATGTAACGAATATTGTGGGTGAAAGTGTTTAGAGATGCTGTTTATATATGTAGGTACATATGTAAGTAAATGCTTATTAGAATATTTTAAACTTATTTCTAAAAAGTAAACATGTTTATAGTTCTGTATTGCTATGAGACCCTCTGTATGGGACCCCTTTTCAATGAAAAACATAGAGCTCAGTAATAACTGAGACATCCATTCAATGAATACTTTCGCAGTTGCAATCTATCTATCTTCTATACGTATAAAATTCTAACGTTACTGACTGGCTGATTGATTCATCATCGCACAGCCTAAACGGTTGTTCTCCCACCAAATATATCCTCTAAGACGGGATTTTTGGAAATTCGAATGTTTTCAAATTTGGCCCCTTTAGGGAACAAACGGGTAAAAACTGTATTTTGGTACTTTTTTTTGCACCCCATCTCTTTAACCAAAAATATTTTTGACTCATTCATAAGTTAACGAAAAAATAAAAATATAAATTTAGTACTTTTTGGATATTCGGACGTTTAAGAGATGAAAATTGTACCTATTTTTGGTACTTTTTTCATAAAACATTGTTTTTCGTTTACTAACTTATACATATGTACATATGAATACATATTAAACCACTCCCAATTCGATGTTGCAACTTTTTGGAATATATTTTTTTATTTAGTTAATCGAGAGGAAAAAAGTACCAAAAGGGGATAAAAACGGGAAATTTGGGAAACACAAGCAGCCAATTTAGATAAAATTTTTAGATTTAGAAACACTAAAAAAGGGGAAATTTTTGTACTTTTTCGTCCTTCGACTAGTACTTTTGTGTTCTCTATTCAATTGAACTTTTGGTACTTTATCGTACTTCGTCTGGTACTTGAATTTCTATAATATTGAACCTAGAAACATAAAATTTAATATGTATCGCTCGGATTAAGTGTGAACCCATAAAAGGGGACTTTTTGGTACTTTTTTCTTCTTCAAAAGGTACTTTTGAAATTTTTATAATATTGAACCTAGAAACATGTGGTATAGCTAGTGACAGTTAAAGAACAAATGATCTTTCAAATTCTTTACAAACGTCCAGCCCTAGACCTATAAAGAAATGGATTCCTTGAAAGTCAAATTTCTATTATAATACTTTTAAAATCGGAAAATTTCTGTAGACAAAACTTCTGTATATGATGGATTTCAATAGAAAAATTATTCAAAAAAGATTGAAAGAAATGTTTATATTGCAAACGTGATCTAGTAACAGTGGGAGTGGCACCTCCAATATAGAAAACTATTACAAATTTAAAATTTGTAAATCTAAAACCTAGAATCCCTCAATTTTACACTAACAATCCAGACAACTTAATAATTTAATAATCTTTCCCATGTTCTTTGGCAAAAAAGGTAGTTTTCTGAATTGTACTTTCCACAAATACAAACAGAAATTTAGTCCCGATTGAATGAAATCATTTTGGTACTCTTTTGCGTTTGTGCTGACCCAAAAATATTGGTCCTAAACTTACCTTAAAGTATACTAATCGGCTGAGAATCACTTTCTGAGTCGATTAGTTACATATGTCCATCTGCTGTCCTTCCGTCTGTTCGTGTGTATGTCCATGTAAAGCTTGAAATCGTCTAGCCTATATAGAACTTTTACCACCCCGAATAGGACTTTTGAGCTCATAATTATGTTAAATTTTCTAGTATGTCAAGAAAAATTGGCAAAACTTAGTTTTATAAAAGTCTAAATGATTCTGCTGATTTTCGTAATGATGGGACCTCATTTAGCCTCTAAACAAACTTCCTTTCAGAACAACTAATAACACTATGTTGTTCTTCATAAATAAATTTAATGTAGACGTAAATTCCTCTACCAAAATTTATAAGAATAGGACCCTTAGTCCCACATAAGTGCTGTTGTTGAAAATCTCTATTTACATTTGTAATTTGTACAATATAATTTTCCGACTCTATAAAGTATATGTATTCTGGATCCTTATAGATAGTGAAGTAGATTAAGCCATGTCTGTCTGTATGTCTGTCTGTCTGTCTGTCTGTCTGTCTGTCTGTCTGTCTGTCTGTCTGTCTGTCTGTCTGTCTGTCTGTCTGTCTGTCTTAAAAAGTGTTCGTCATAAATTTAAAATTTGAGATATTTCTGCTTTTAACTCACCTATTTAGTCTCAGCTCAGTTCATATTTATTCAATTCATCTTTTCTTATAGAAAATCCATTTCTTTTTTTATTATTTTAAAATGTTTTTATTTTTCACAGCGGCCACTTTTTCTAAGTTTTATTATAGTTTCTTTCACTAAATTTGCTTAAAATTTTTTTTAGTTAAATTTAATTTATTTAAAACTTTTTTTTTTTGTTTAATGATAATGAAAACAAAGGCACACCAGCAAACCAATGCTTATTGAGAAGATAAGTGTATTTTTTTATAATTTTTATAAATTTTTTATTTAAACAATTGTTCTACTTTGTCTATGTGTATACTAAAAAGACAGTAAAAAAAGAGAAGAAACAAAAAAACCATTACAATTTGCTTAAGGGAATTTCACTAAAAAAAGAATTGATTAAAAATATAATAAATATTTTTTTTAAATAAGTCTTTAAAAAACACCCTTTTTTGCTATGAATATTTGTTTTTGTTGTATGCTTTAATTAATTGTAGTCGTCTGCATTTATGGTGTCTATTCCAAATATTTTTTTTTTTTCATATTTTTTTTTATACTTTTCTTTTGTGTTGAAAGTGTGTGTAAAAATATTTTTTATAGCCTACTGTTTGGGGCAGACAAAGTGAAATTGTATTTCAATGGAATTTATAGAGAAACAAAAAAAAAATAACATAAAACAACAAAAACACAGAATCCTGGAAACAAAAGTAAATGTACAAGAGACCCAAAATAGAATACACGATACTCGAAAATTCATATAAAAGCCCCCCGAAAATAATACAAAAAAAGAAAATACATTCATACACACACACTTACACATAAAACAAAATCAAAAGACCAAGATGAAAACTACGAAGAACAAAAATTAAAGCAAAAAAAAATAAATTAAAACACAAAAAAGAAAAGAAGAAAATATTTAGAAGTCATGCAGACTCCTTACAAATGAACGCACAATAACTATGAGTGTATGTGTTTGTTTATATATATATAGGTGAGTCTGTGCGTAAGGATTCTTGTATATGTGTATGTATGTATGTTTTAAAGAACGATGAGCTTAATGAGAAAATGATAAAATGTTCAAACAAAGCAAAATGCTAAATTGTAAAAAAAAAAGAAAATTCTTCATCTAATGTTGTCAACAACAATTAGCAAATTAAAGATTAGTCAAGTAAGGTCCTCAGGTGAGTTCAAGAAAAATCAAGATTATGCTTATTTTAAGCAGATATGTATGACCTGAATATTTATTTTACAATAGCATTTACTGCTTTCAAATACTTACAACAAAATTTGTAATATATTGTTGATTGAAAACTATTTTCTATAGAAAATATTATAAAGGAAATGTTTTTTTTTTAAAGGAAAACTTTCTTAGAAACAAAATAGAATAGAAACTTGTTAAGAAAAACTCAGGAAACATTGCTAAATATCCTTCAAATCGAAACACATACATATACATACTATATACATACGAGGCGAATTGACCATCTCTTATCTCTAGGCGAATTCTGGTTACAGGAAACGTTATAAATATATACTGGACATATGTATTTGACAAATATGCGTGCTGGCATGTGAGACATTGGTCCCAGATATGTATATAGGAGATCAAAACACTATGGTATTTACACGGATTGTCGAAAACTAAGAGACAATATGGATCTTTATTGAAGATCCAAAAGTGACTTCCTAAGAACATTATTACTTTTCGACAATTCAATCAATTATTTAATTTGTCTGAAAGGAGGATGTATGTATACTGTATATATGTATGTATATACATATGTATAATCCGTAGCGGTCCTTTACAGTACCTTATATTTTTCCATATGAAAATAATCGGCAATTAAAAAGCGAATGTACTAGCTATAAATGGTTCAAGAATTAAGTTTTCCGAAGAAGTTAAATAACTAGGGACCATTATTGCCAAAGACCCATAATTGGAATTCGCATATATCCAGTACTATCAATATAGCCATCATGCCTGTCAAAGGCTATTTGGTAGTACATGAGGTCTTAAGCTAAAAATGATTTTCTGGACATTTGATACTATAATAAAGCCCATATTGACCTACGCCTCTTTAGTTTGTTGGCAAAAAGTGGAACAGGCTACAACTCGGGCTCCTTTGGACAAGATTTATCGTTTCATCTGTGTCTCTATAACTGGAGCTATGAGAACTTGTCCCATATATGCCATAGGTGCAATATCGCACCACTGCACATCCTTATAAAGAAAGAAGCTTGCGGATCAGCAATTCGCCTACCAGATATTGACAACTTGAAAACTGGGGACTTGGTAGCACATCTGAGTATACTAAAACTATTCATAAATGACACATTAGAATTCCCGAGTGTGGTTCACCAACTATGGTTTTCGATAGATCATTTGAGGTTATTATACCGAAAAGGGACTTATGGACTGATCAAATTTCGTGGCAAGAAAAAGCTGATCAAGTTTGGTTCAAAGATGGGTCCAAACAAATAAATGGCGAAACGGCCACCCCCTTGGACACTATCCTTCAATCTTTCAAGCAGAAATATATGCCATCTTTATTTGTGCTAGGGAGTGCGTTAGGAGAAGAACTAAGGGAATAAACAATTTTTGTTATGTCGGTTAGCCAAGCATCACTCAAGGCCTTATTGTCATACGAGGTAAGGTCGAGTGTTGTAATGGACTGCTTGACTTCACTCAATGAGTTAGGTAAACACAACAAACTGACCTTGTATTGGGTACTTGGCCATGACGGTCACTCTGGCAATGAAAGGGCAGACTGCCTAGCAAATAGGGGCGCTAGTCGCCAACTAATCCGTCCTAAGTCCCGAAGATATGCCAAGGCTAAATGTGACTCTTGGGTGAAATCTGACAGACAAAACGTTTCATTACAATGTCAAAGGGAAAATCCCAAAAATCAGATACCATCAATTCATTTTAGGCAACTCTTCAACGAATCTATACAGATTCTGCGGCCTACAAACCTCAGAACATATCTTATGTAACAGCCCAACATTAGGGTCTCACAGAGCTAAGATCTTGGGTGCTGTCATGCTAACCCCAAAAGACATCATCAACCTCTCACCAACAAAAACTTGTATGGTGAACCAATGGGCTGCAGAAAAGATCCACACATAGGTCGCAGTGGTTTGTGCCCCTTCAATCTAATCTAATGATATAAATGGATCTTAAGGAAGTTAACCTGATGAATGCTCAATAAAAACATGAGAGGGTGAATCCCAAACGGCCACATGGAGTAATGAAGTGATGGTTAGAACCACTAAAATCCTATGGAATGACCCCACCGACAGCATGATTAATAAGTCCGAGATTAGAGTGATTTTATGTATTCTATGTGGACAGACATGTTTACTGGCACAACTATACAAAATTGGAATAACAGATTAAGATGAATGTACGGCATGTCGAGAGGTCATTGAAAAGCTTAAACATATTTTCTGTAATTGACAGGCATTCGTCGAAATTATATCAAAAAAAAATTTGGAAAAAAAACTGAGCCACAATATCGCAATATAAGCTTTTTCTCTGCCAATATTGTACATAGAAAGGGAGTCCAAATTAATAATATACATACTCCTTTCAACCGAATCTAACATATTTCTAAATTCAAATTGTTATTTAAATTTTCATATAATTTACCAAGATAATTCTTATAACTGCCGTCAAGTAAGTTGACTTTACAACTTGTCAATTAAACATGTTAAATCGAATGAAGATTAATTTTCTCTAATTTAAATTTCTTATATCGTAAATCGGAAATTTATCACTCTTAAAACATCGCGAAGTTAATGTAACCAATTTCTATTATGTTAAAGGTAAAACCGGTCCCAAATAATAAGAACTTAATATTGTGGGTGATTATGTTGTTTGATAGAGATGAATTAAAAGAAGAAGTGAAATATTAATTATGACCGATTGATGTCATATATCTATTATAGATTAGATTCACAAAATAGTTAATAAAATGATGTTTTGAAACCTTTTTAGAGGATCTAGTAGGTTAAACATTACATAATGATAAAGGAAAGTTGACATATTTTGGTCAATAGACTAGTCCTTAGTCTTATCAATAGACCAGTAAGTAAACTAGTCAGTACAAGTCCATAGACTCGTTTGTTCGGTTCATAGAGTAGTTATAGTCTAGTTAATAAAAAATTCCAAGGTTCAGTATATAGAATAGTCAATACCAGTTCATGTACCATTGACAAGTTCATGACCAATATGTCGACTAGTTAATACTAGATCACAGACTATACAGTAGCAGAAGTGTCATAATTTAGTCAATAGACTAGTGCACTTGTCAATAGACTAGTAAGAAGTAGTCCATAGACGTGTCAATAGACTATTTAGTACTGATACAGAGTCTTCATAGATTTGTCAATAGTTTAGTCCATGGAAAATCCTTTAACTAGTCCACAGATTAAACTATTGACTAGTGGTTCTATTCCATTCCAAATTTCGATTCCTGTGAAGACCTTTAAGATATCTCGAAAAAGGAAGAAGATACAACAAAGCTTAAAGCTTTATTTAAAAGTCAACAACTTAGACTTATAATTAATCAGTCTTTGTGCTTTTAAAACATCTCATATGGGACAAAAAATACGGACATAGGACACAATAACTTGAAAACCTGAACTCAATCCTTTAGAAAAGTAAACTTTGGTCTCTAGTTTAAAATGTATTGGCTTGTGTAAGTGATAGAAATATAAACAGAGACCAAAGTATACCTTTTAAAAGGATTGAGCTGCCCTGAATTCGAATCTGGCCTCATAATCTCCATTTCTTCTGGGATTGGAGATATCGCGTCCTGAAGTTTGAAAAAACTTAATTTTTTGTCCTTTTTGATACGTTATAAAAGCTCCAAGACAACTTTATTTATAAAATCTAGTATGCCATCTGAAAGTCCATTCTATTAACTTTAAAATAACATACATATCTTAACATACATATCTTCCTTCTTTTTCGAGATTTCTTCACCTAAAGTTTGATAGAACTATAAATTGACAAAAACTGAAACATTTTAACCCCTTACATGCTAATGAATGTATTTACTGGGTATGTATGTATATACATATATCAAATGCAAAGAAATACAGCTAGGCCTCTATCGGGAACCGAACCCACAACCTCCGGTTGAACAGATAAGAACACTAACCCACCGAAGACCACATCGATATCAGATAATAAGGTGAATTCGAAGACCGTATTGGACTCCAGGAGAGCCAAAACTGAATATTCTTGTAGTGGTAAACATATGGATACCAGGACACAAGGAAGTTAACCTGATGAATGCTCAATTAAAAACATGAGATAGTGCATCCCAAACGGCCTCTTAGAGTAATGAAGTGTGAATGTGTAGAACCACTAAAATTCCATGAAATGACTCCACCGAGAGCAGTATGAAAGCCTCATGATGAATAAGTCCGAGATTAATATGATGTTACTATGTGGACAGACATGTTTACTAGCACAACTAAACAAAATTGGACTAAAGGATTCAGATGAATGTAGGGCATGTAGAGAGGACATTAAGACATTACATTAAGACTCTGGTCAATTCTAAAAACTTCAAGTAAAAATCCCATTGCCAAGATTTTTATATTAACACTTTGGATTTGGATTAGAGTTTATATTTGGCCAGTCAACGAATTTCTTAAAAATTAAGTGCTTTTTTTGAGTAAATGTTAGAATTTTGCATATTTTTAGGAGTTTCTACTTTTAATTTAAATATAATAGATTTTTTTGTTTATTAATCATATAGAGATACTAAATTAAAAACGCTAAATTAGCTACACTTTAAGCGACATTTATGAAATTTAGTTCCATTTTTTATTTTTCATCTGTTTTTTTTTTTCTTTTTTTTTTAATATGGCATTATGTGGGATATGATGAGTATTAGTGGCGAGTTTTTGTTTTTTCTTCATCATCTTGTTTCCCTTCTCGTTTTACAGTTTTTTTTTTCAAAATTTTTTTTTTCTTCTTTATTTTTTGGTGTATTTAGTACACAGACTGTGTGGCTGTTAAAGTTGGCTGGATATCTGACATGATTGTGGTTGTATCATTGTATGTGTGTGTGTATGTGCGTGTATATGAATGAGTGTGTGTGCACTTGAAAAGCAAACACTTTCATAGCAAGGATAATGATGATAAATAGAAATAAGTAAAGAAAAAATAAAAAGGAAAATTCAGCACAAAATATAAAGAAAACTAAACTGATGCTGGGAAAAGAAAAAAATATTAAAAACTTTAAAAAAGTTAATAGTTTTATTAATTTCTTATAATTTTTTTTTAAGTTAAATGCTAAATTATTTAAGAAACTAAACAAAATCTTTAGCATATTTTTAGGATTTATTAAAATTTTATAAAGCAAAGCATACGTTCAGGGTCTTTTAGATAATGTAGATGTAAAACGTTGCATTTTCTTTGTTTCTTTAGATAGATATATAAAATTTTCTTTATATTTTAAGTTTCTGGGAAATTTTTCCTTTTTTTTATTAATTTTCATTAACACAGTTGTTATTAAAACAATTTATTTAAAATTTATTGAGAGGTTTTTTAAGGTTTTTATTATACTACACTTATGTATACATGTGTGTAGGAAATTTTTTCTTTTAGATTTTCTTTGTAAGCACTCATGTAATCACTAACCTTTTAACAAAAGTTTGGTAAATATTTTCATTTATTTTTCCAAGAGCTTTTCCTTAGTTTAGTTTTTTTTATTATTATTTGCACTTGTGTTTTTCACTTGATTTTGTTTATTTTCCAAAGATAATTTGTTGATAGATTTGTGGGTTTTTCTTTTGTCTATGAATGAGTTGTTAAGTTAATTGTTAAAAATGAAAATTTATTGTATATTATATAGAATTTTCTTTTTCAATTGTGTGGTTTTTTTCTTCTTTGGGACTTTTTTTTTAGAACACTAACACATTCTTTAACTACTTTTCAACCTGCTTGCGGAACCGCCCTAAACAGTCGGAATAAAACTGAAAATACAAATTGATGAATATTTACCGCACACACCGAAATGCCGAAGCTTTTTTGTGCGCACACATACACACACATACACGCACATTTAGCACACACACACACATACACAAACAGGAAATTCACCACATTTTACACGAAGAATACGAAGGATAATAGAAATATTGCAATCACAGCATACAAACAAACAAACAACAATACCACGAGCCAGCAAAAGTCAAAGGAGAAAGAAAAGCCAGAAAACATGAATGATTGAAAGGACAATACGAAAGAAACAATAGAAAAAAGTAAACGAAAACCACAACGTCAAATGTGTACGTCTAATATTTTGGTTGTTGTTTACTTGTTTTTTCTTTCTGTTCATTCTTCTTCTTTTGCTCAACAAAAAAGCTTAAAGAAAGGTGAAATTGTTACAACAACTCAATAAAGTGTTGAGTTTTAAAATGAAAAGTTTTCACCAATAATCATACGCATACACATATACACACAAACATCTTTACATATTTATATATAAATATTGTAAATGTAGTATACTATGTAAATGTATATATTAAAAGGATTTGCTTAGAAAAAAAAATTATATTCTTTTCTGCTCCTTTTTTTTTTGCTCGACCAAATTTTCTTTAAAAAATTTAACAATTTTTTATAATAAACTTCAATTACCGTTTTATTATTATATTTTTTATATTTTTTATATTTATATTGTTAATTTTATTTAATTTCTTTTTTTTTTTATTACAAAAAAATTTTTTTTCTTGTCTTAATTTTTTCTTTAATTTTTTTTTTTTTACTTTCTTTCACCAAACGCTTAATTAATAAAACTGCGATTCCGTTACAACACGTTGTTATGTGTCGTTGTTACTACTGCGAATGTCAGTTGTATGTCCTTTATTTTTTTAGTCCACTATTGAACATGACATTTGCAATTTGAAGTTTGCTGTGGTGAATTTCTCAGAAAAACCGTTATTTTCTTGGAGCTGCCACATTTGGAGCAAAAGCTTTATAGAGTTGTATTTTTCTTTGGCAAGGGAATGTATTTTAAATAGTGTTTTTTTGTTGTTGTTATAACCCTTTAAGGACACTAAAGGAATTTATGGGGTGACCAAGATTATTGAAGGTAAAGAACGTCCATAATGCTGGCTAGTACACAGAGAGAAAAGCTAAAAAGTAAGAGTTCTATATTCGGCTGTGCCGAATCTTATATATCCTTCACCATAGTGAATTACACAAAACTGTTAGTGTCCCCTTTTATAGATTTAAAATTGCGATTTTATGTTTCTGTATTCAATATTATAAAAAATAGATTTTGAAGAACGAAAAAGTGCCCTTAATTTCACTTAATTTCTAGTTTCGAGGTTCAATATTATAAAAAAAATTAAAAAAGTAACTTTCGAAGAACGAAAAAATATATAAAAGTCCTCTTTATAGGTTCTCATTTACTTCAGGCTCTACAGGGTTCAATATTATACAAAATTCAAAAAGTACCTTTTAAAGGTTTTCATTTACTCCGGGCTCTACGTACTAAATTTCATGTTTCGACGTTCAATATTATAGAAAGTCAAAAAAATAGCACCTTAAGAACGAAAAAGTACCAAAAAGTTTCATCCCAGCAAAAACTTTAATTTAAGGAATTAGATCAGATTTTAGATATTTCATATAAAAATCGATTTTTGGAGGGAAATATGAGTGATCACAGATTATCACTATTAACTCGATTGGAGCGTTATTTAAGGAACTAGAGCCGATTAAACATATCATATAAAAATCGATTTTTAGTGAGAAATATGAGTGATCACAGATTTTCACTATTATCTCGATTGGAGCGTTCTTTAAGGAACTAGAGCCGTTTTTAGATATTTCATACAAAAATCGATTTTTGGAGGGAAATAACAGTGATCACAGATTTTCACTGTTTTCTCGATTGGAGCGTTATTAAAAGAACTAGAACCGATTTTAGATATTTCATATAAAAATCGATTTTTGGAGGGAAATATGAGTGATCACAGATTTTCACTATTATCTCGATTGGAGCGTTATTTAAGAAACTAGAGCCGATTTTAGATATTTCATATAAAAATCGATTTTAAGTGGGAAATATGAGTGATCACAGATTTTCACTATTATCTCGAATGGAACGTTATTTAAGGAACTAGAGCCGATTTACATATTTCATACAAAAATCGATTTTCTGTGTGATCACAGATTTTCACTGTTTTCTCAATTGGAGCGTTATTTAAGGAACTAGAGCCGATTTAGATCACAGATTTTCACTATTATCTCGATTGGAGAGTTATTTAAGGAACTAGAGCCGATTTTAGATATTTCATATAAAAATCGATTGTTGGTGGGAAATATGAGTGATCACAGATTATCACTATAATCTCGAATGGAACGTTATTTAAGGAACTAGAGCCGATTTAGATATTTCATATAAAAATCGATTGTTGGTGGGAAATATGAGTGATCACAGATTTTCACTATTATCTCGATTGGAGCGTTATTTAAGAAACTAGAGCCGATTTTAGATATTTCATATAAAAATCGATTTTAAGTGAGAAATATGAGTGATCACAGATTTTCACTATTATCTCGATTGGAGCGTTATTTAAGGAACTAGAGCCGATTTTAGATATTTCATATAAACATCGATTTTTGGTGGGAAATATGAGTGATCACAGATTTTAACTATTTTCTTAATTGGAGCGTTATTAAAGGAACTAGAGCCGATTTTAGATATTCCATATAAACATCGATTTTTGGTGGGAAATATGAGTGATCACAGATTTTCACTATTATCTCTATTGGAGCGTTATTTAAGGAACTAGAGCCGATTTTAGATATTTCATATAAAAATCGATTTTCTGTGGGAAATATGAGTGATCACAGATTTTCACTATTATCTCGATTGGAGCGGTATTTATGGAACTAGAGCCGATTTTAGATATTTCATATAAAAATCGATTTTTGGTGGGAAATATGAGTGATCACAGATTATCACTGTTTTCTCAATTGGAGCGTTATTTAAGGAACTAGAGCCGATTTTAGATATTTCATAAAAAATCGAATTTTGGTGGGAAATATGAGTGATCACAGATTTTCACTATTATCTCGATTGGAGCGTTATTTAAGGAACTAGAGCCGATTTTAGATATTTCATATATACATCGATTCTTGGTGGGAAATATGAGTGATCATAGATTATCACTGTTTTCTCAATTGGAACGTTATTTAAGGAACTAGAGCCGATTTTAGATATTTCATACAAAAATCGATTTTCTGTGGGAAATATGAGTGATCACAGACTTTCACTGTTTTCTCGATTGGAGCGTTATTTAAGAAGCTAAAGCCGATTTAAGATATTTCATATAAAAATCGATTTTTAGTGGGAAATATGAGTGATCACAGATTTTCACTATTATCTCGATTGGAGCGTTATTTAAGGAACTAGAGCCGTTTTTAGATATTTCATACAAAAATCGATTTGCTGTGGGAAATATGAGTGATCACAGATTTTCACTGTTATCTCAATTGGAGCGTTATTTAAGGAACTAGAACCGATTTTAGATATTTCATATAAAAATCGAATTTTGGTGGGAAATATGAGTGATCACAGATTTTCACTATTATCTCGATTGGAGCGTTATTTAAGGAACTAGAGCCGATTTTAGATATTTCATATATACATCGATTCTTGGTGGGAAATATGAGTGATCATAGATTATCACTGTTTTCTCAATTGGAACGTTATTTAAGGAACTAGAGCCGATTTTAGATATTTCATACAAAAATCGATTTTCTGTGGGAAATATGAGTGATCACAGGTTTTCAGTATTTTCTCAATTGGAGCGTTGTTTAAGGAACTGGGGCCGATTTTAGATATTTCATATAAAAATCGATTTTTAGTGGGAAATATGAGTGATCACAGATTATCACTGTTTTCTCAATTGGAGCGTTATTTAAGGAACTAGAGACGATTTTAGATTTTTCATATAAAAATCGATTTTTGGTGGGAAATCACAGATTTTCACTATTATCTCGATTGGAGCGGTATTTAAGGAACTAGAGCCGATTTTAGATATTTCATATAAAAATCGATTTTTGGTGAGAAATATGAGTGATCACAGATTATCACTGTTTTCTCAATTGGAGCGTTATTTAAGGAACTAGAGACGATTTTAGATATTTCATATAAAAATCGATTTTTGGTGGGAAATATGAGTGATCACAGATTTTCACTATTATCTCGATTGGAGCGTTATTTAAGGAACTAGAGACGATTTTAGATATTTCATATAAAAATCGATTTTTGGTGGGAAATATGAGTGATCACAGATTTTCACTGTTTTCTCGATTGGAGCGTTATTTAAGAAACTAAACCCGATTTTAGATTTTTCATATAAAAATCGAATTTTGGTGGGAAATATGAGTGATCACAGATTTTCACTATTATCTCGATTGGAGCGTTATTTAAGGAACTAGAGCCGATTTTAGATATTTCATATAAACATCGATTTTTGGTGGGAAATATGAGTTTTCACAGATTATCACTGTTTTCTCAATTGGAGCGTTATTTAAGGAACTAGAACCGATTTTAGATATTTCATATAAAAATCGATTTTTAGTGGGAAATATGAGTGATCACAGATTTTCACTGTTTTCTCGATTGGAGCGTTATTTAAGGAACTAAAGACGATTTTAGATATTTCATATAAAAATCGATTTTTGGTGGGAAATATGAGTGATCACAGATTTTCACTGTTTTCTCGATTGGAGCGTTATTTAAGAAACTAAAGCCGATTTTAGATATTTCATATAAAAATCGATTTTTGGTGGGAAATATGAGTGATCACAGATTTTCACTGTTTTCTCGATTGGAGCGTTATTTAAGGAACTAGAGACGATTTTAGATATTTCATATAAAAATCGATTTTTGGTGGGAAATATGAGTGATCACAGATTTTCACTGTTTTCTCGATTGGAGCGTTATTTAAGAAACTAAAGCCGATTTTAGATATTTCATATAAAAATCGAATTTTGGTGGGAAATATAAGTGATCACAGATTTTCACTATTATCTCGATTGGAGCGTTATTTAAGGAACTAGAGCCGATTTTAGATATTTCATATAAACATCGATTTTTGGTGGGAAATATGAGTGATCACAGATTATCACTGTTTTCTCAATTGGAGCGTTATTTAAGGAGCTAGAGCCGATTTTAGATATTTCATATAAAAATTGATTATTAGTGGGAAATATGAGTGATCACAGATTTTCACTATTATCTCAATTGGAGCGTTATTTAATGAACTAGAGCCGATTTTAAATATTCCATATAAAAATCGATTTTTGGTGGGAAATATGAGTGATCACAGATTATCACTGTTTTCTCAATTGGAGCGTTATTTAAGGAACTAGAGACGATTTTAGATATTTCATATAAAAATCGATTTTTGGTCGGAAATATGAGTGATCACAGATTTTCACTGTTTTCTTGATTGGAGCGTTATTTAAGGAACTAGAGCCGATTTTAGATATTTCATATAAAAATCGATTTTCTGTGGGAAATATGAGTGATCACAGATTTTCACTATTATCTCGATTGGAGCGTTATTTAAGGAACTAGAGCCGATTTTAGATATTTCATATAAAAATCGATTTTTAGTGGGAAATATGAGTGATCACAGATTTTCACTGTTTTCTCGATTGGAGCGTTATTTAAGAAACTAAAGCCGATTTAAGATATTTCATATAAAAATCGATTTTTGGTGGGAAATATGAGTGATCACAGATTTTCACTGTTTTCTCGATTGGAGCGTTATTTAAGAAACTAAAGCCGATTTAAGATATTTCATATAAAAATCGATTTTTAGTGGGAAATATGAGTGATCACAGATTTTCACTGTTTTCTTGATTGGAGCGTTATTTAAGGAACTAGAGCCGATTTTAGATATTTCATATAAAAATCGATTTTTGGTGGGAAATATGATCACAGATTTTCACTATTATTAAGATATTTCATATAAACATCGATTTTTGGTGGGAAATATGAGTGATCACGGATTATCACTGTTTTCTCAATTGGAGCGTTATTTAAGGAACTAGGGCCGATTTTAGATATTTCATATAAAAATCGATTTTTAGTGGGAAATATGAGTGATCACAGATTTTCACTGTTTTCTCGATTGGAGCGTTATTTAAGAAACTAAAGCCGATTTAAGATATTTCATATAAAAATCGATTTTTGGTGGGAAATATGAGTGATCACAGATTTTCACTATTATCTCGATTGGAGCGTTATTTAAGAAACTAGAGCCGATTTTAGATATTTCATACAAAAATCGATTTTCTGTGGGAAATATGAGTGATCACAGATTTTCACTATTATTAAGATATTTCATATAAACATCGATTTTTGGTGGGAAATATGAGTGATCACGGATTATCACTGTTTTCTCAATTGGAGCGTTATTTAAGGAACTAGGGCCGATTTTAGATATTTCATATAAAAATCGATTTTTAGTGGGAAATATGAGTGATCACAGATTTTCACTATTATCTCGATTGGAGCGTTATTTAAGGAACTAGATCCGATTTTAGATATTTCATATAAAAATCGATTTTTGGTGGGAAATATGAGTGATCACAGATTTTCACTATTATCTCGATTGGAGCGTTATTTATAGAACTGGAGCCTATGTTAGATATTTCATATAAAAATCGATTTTTAGTGGGAAATATGAGTGATCACAGATTTTCACTATTTTCTCGATTGGAGCGTTATTTAAGGAACTAGAGCCGATTTTAGATATTTCATATAAATGTCGATTTTTGGTGGGAAATTTAGGTGATCACGGATTTTCTCTATTTCCTCATTTGGAGCGCTATTTAAGGAACTAGATCCGATTTTAGATATTTCATATAAAAATCGTTTTTCAGTGGAAAATATGAGTGATCACAGATTTTCACTATTTCCTCAATTGGAGCGTTATTTAAGGAACTAGAGTCGATTTTAGATATATCATATAAAAATCGATTTGAAGGAACTAGAGCCGATTTAAGATTTTTCATATAAAAATCGATTTTTAGTGGGAAATATGAATGATCACAGATTTTCACTATTTTGTCAATTGGAGCGTTATTTAAGGAACTAGAGCCGATTTTAGATATTTCATATAAAAATCACAGATTTTCACTGTTTTCTCGATTGGGGCGTTATTTAAGGAACTAGAGCCGATTTTAGGTTTTTCATATAAAAATATTTTTTTTGGTGGAAAATATGACTGATCACAGATTTTCAATATTTTCTCGATTGGAGCGTTATTTAAAGAACTGGAGTCGATTTTAGATATTTCATATAAAAATCGATTTTCTGTGGGAAATATAAGTGATCACAGATTATCACTATAATCTCGAATCGAGCGTTATTTAAGGAACTAGAGCCGATTTTAGATATATGATATATTTTGGTGGGAAATAAGAGTGATCACAGATTTTCACTGTTTTCTCGATTGGAGCGTTATTTAAGGAACTAGAGCCGATTTTAAATATTTCATATAAAAATCGGTTTTTGGTGGGAATTATGACTGAAATCCGATTTTCACTATTTCCTCAATTGGAGCGTTATTTAAGAAACTAGAACCGATTTTAGATTTTTCATTTAAAAATCGATTTTTAGTAAGTTTCTTACGAGTTAAAATCTTTCTACCAAATTTTTTGAGGATTGGTCCGCAGTTGACTCTACACCCCATATAAGGTCCCCCTCAGAAAATGACTTTAATGAACATTACGGGTTTAAAAATACGAGTATAGCGCTGAAATTCGACATAAATAAGTGCATAATTGACACTAAAACAAAGGATCTACATCCGATTTTAGATTTTTTATGTAAAAATCGTTGTTTGAAAAATTTTAGTTTCGATTTTTCGTCCTACCTTCGAAATAAGGTTTTTCGTATAAAAATTGGTCCGTGATTATAACTGGAAAATATCAATGATCATAAAAGCAGCTGATCTTCGAAATTAGTTGTCACTACAATTCTATGAACAACTGTAAAATGTTCGCCTCGTATTATTTACTAAATCACACACTGACTAATTATATTTTAATTACGGTAACTGACCATTAATTAAGTATTAAAAACCCAAAACACAGCAATAACTAATGAAAACAATTTAATCGATCATCAGCAGGAAAACAAACTAGAAATTCCGACATCTGTAGGTCTAGGGAAAGGATGCAGCAGTATTTATGTTTTATTCAAAATAAACATGCATTAATAATTTCCTAATATAAGAGGGTGGTTTTAATGTGTTAAAATTTTGTTGTTTTACGAGTGTAAGTATATGTAGTTTTTTTTAAAACAGTTGTCTTAAATTACAACTAATGAGCATCGTTTTTCAATAAATTTGATGTGGAAATTGGTTTAAAGAAAAAAATACTTGCAAAGGGATTGTAGAGTAATTCTTTATGGCTTTTATTTGGGAGAAAATACTTTTAAACACACCTTGAAACAACATAAAATTATTGATCTTAATTGCATGTGGAGAAGAGGGAGAGACGTGAAAGGACTGCAAAGGAATTGAAAATTAAGGATCAAAATATTTTTTACATACGAATGATAGAGCAGTGAAAAGTAAACAATCTCATGTGGTTGATTCGATTAAAAAAAAACTACCAACCGGGGGTGGGAGTTGTTGTTGTTGTTGTTGTTGTTTGTATTAGAAGTATTAGATGTGGCAGTATTTGTGGTACTTACACGGAATAGCTGTTGTTGTTGTTGTAGGTGGTAGTTAAATTTAAACATTTTTATTTACACGCACAGGAAGTGAACAGATGTAGATTGTAGCTTGTGCGTTTTTTTACGTTGTTTTTTGTTCCAACTTGCTTGAATTTATCTTCTAATGTTCTAATGCTGTGCTGCGTGTACAGATGGATGTTTAGAATTTATTAAATTCATGTTTCAACCAAAACAAACAATCAGTCTCACATACTAACAGTTAAAAATCTAACACCCATGCTATACACTACAAAAGCTGGGGTGGACCAAAGTGGCTTTGGTATGAATGTTGGAAATTGCACCACTTTTTTCTATATCTCTTAGCCCTTAGTAACGTTTATTTACTTTAGTGTCACTCAAGTAATGAAAATATTTCTACGTAGACAAATCTATAGTATTTACGCATTTAGATCTACAGTGGTTGTCAGCTTATTTGATGCAAGCTAATCTAAAATACTTAAATCAGTATAACTCATAAATTAATAGAACTATTAAAAAGAAACAAAACGCACTTTAATTGCTAACATGGTCCCTTAAAAAAAAACAATTTTTTTTTAAATTTTTTTTGTTGTAAAATATGAAAAAAAAACAAAAACAAAAAATGCGCTTTTTTTCATCGCTCAGCTTATTTGATGCAAAAAAAACTTTAACTGTAGTAATACAGTTATATTAAAAAAACAACTTGGTTTACATTATGCTGACATTATCTACTAAGGTTTGCATAATTTTAGTATTTTTTTGGAGTTTGAAAGTAATAAACAGATTTTATTGATCATGGGTCGGCGTACAACAATAGAACAAAGAGAATTGGTTATCCATCATTATAAAACTGGAAAAACTCAGCGTAAAATAGCAGAAATAGTGAATTTGTCTTCATCTACAGTCCAACACATAATAGAGCGCTATACAAAGGAGAACAGAATTGAAAATAAGGGCAGATCTGCTCCTAACAAAATTTTCTCCGCAAGTGATGAACGTTGGATAATAAGAAAAATTAAGGAAAACCCAAAGTTATCGGCACAAAAAATAGCTGATGAAGTGGCCAAAGGTATTGGGAAGATGTGTAGTGCATCAACAATTCGGCGTGTTTTACGTTCACATGACTTTCATGGCAGAGTACCACTGAAGAAGCCATTTATTAGCCCAAAAAATAAAAGTTCTCGATTAGCGTTCGCAAAATCCCACATTTCCAAAGGTCCAGACTTTTGGAATACGGTCATATTTTCAGATGAGTCTAAATTTAATATCTTTGGCTCCGATGGAAGATCTTATGTTTGGCGGAAACCAAATACTCAGCTTCAATCAAAAAATCTTTCCGCGACCGTTAAACATGGCGGAGGAAGCGTTATGGTGTGGGCTTGTATGGCCGCAACGGGTGTTGGAAATTTAGTTTTCATAGAAGGAAATATGGATAAAACAATGTACTTGAATATTCTTAAAGAAAATTTGATTCAAAGTGCAGAAAAATTGGGTCTGAGGGACAACTTCCGATTCTATCAAGATAACGACCCAAAGCATAAATCTAATATGGTTCAAACCTGGCTCATATGGAACTGTCCCCATTTGATGGAACCACCTGCACAGTCTCCGGACTTGAACGTAATCGAAAATTTATGGGCGTTATTAGAAACTAATATAAGAAATCATAACATTTCAAGCAAGGAATTGTTAAAAAAAGCGTTACTAGAAGAGTGGAACAAAATAACTGCAGAAACCACACAAAAACTGGTTAACTCAGTGCCAAATCGACTGAAAGCGGTTTTTAGACCAAAAAGGCTACCATACTAAATATTAATTAAAGCAATATAGACAAAAACCACTGTTATTTTTTATTAACAACGTTTTGCATCAAATAAGCTGCTTAAGTTAAAAATGGAGTTTTTTTTGTTTTTTCTAATTTTTCTTTAAGATAGTATAAAATATGAAATAATTTATTTATTTCATATAATCGAAATTGGAATAGTTCTTAATAAACTGGGCTTTTAATTTTTTAAAAAACCGAAATAGTTATAGAGTTACATGAATTTTAATACAATGATTTTACTTGCATCAAATAAGCTGACAACCACTGTAAATAAATACATACGCACATAAATGAACATTCTTTGATATTTATAGTTTTTATATTTTTATTTAAGCCACATCATGGTCTTGCGTCTTCTCTTTGTGTTTGTGTGTCAAGTTTAATGAGTTTTTTTTTTTTTTTGTTTGTTAAAGTGACACGCCTTAAGGGGATGCTAGTGACACATCTAAGAATCAATTAAAAACTTAGTGCTTTTTATCATTAGAATATTTGTTTTACGTTAATAAATTTCGTTTGAAAGGGGGAGAGTGAAATGGGAAAAAATGAAATGACTAAAAGTTTGCTGTGTAGTGATGTTGGTTTTTCATTTAAATATACCAAATGTCAATGAACTTATGCTAAAGAATTATTTAATGAAATTATTTTCCATGATGATGGAAAATTCAAATTGGATTATCTTTTCCTATATTGATGTACTGAAACTATGCAACACTTTTCATATTGGTTAATAATGCAGCCATATTGCAAAGGAGTTTCCTCTAAATCGGGCTTTTTGTGTTCGTAGTTAGTTAGTTAATAGTTCGTTTAATTAGTTACTTAGTCGTTAGTCTAGTTAGTTAGTTAGTTAGTTAGTTAGTAGTTTGTTAGTTGTTAGTTAGTTAGTTAGTTAGTTAGTTTAGTTAGTTAGTTAGTTAGTTAATTAGCTAGTTAGTTAGGTCGTTAGTTAGTTCGTTAGTTAGTTAGTTAGTTAGTTAGTTAGTTAGCTTAGTTAGCTAGTTAGTTAGTTAGTGTAGTTACTTTAGATTAGCTTAGTCCCGTAGTAGTTAGTTAGTTAGTTAGTTAGTTAGTTAGTTAGTTAGTTAGTTAGTTAGTTAGTTAGTTAGTTAGTTAGTTAGTTAGTAGTTAGTTAGTTAGTTAGTTAGTGTAGTTAGTTAGTTAGTAGTTCGTAGTTAGTTAGTTAGTTAGTTAGTAGTTAGTTAGTTAGTTATTAGTTAGTTAGTTAGTGTAGTTAGTTAGTAGTTTGTTAGTAGTAGTTAGTATTAGTTTAGTTAGTTAGTTAGGTAGTTCGTTAGTTAGTTAGTAGTTAGTTAGTTAGTTAGTTAGTTAGTTAGTTAGTTAGTTAGTTAGTTAGTTAGTAGTTAGTTAGTTAGTTAGTTAGTTAGTTAGTTAGTTAGTGAGTTAGTCTAGTTAGTTAGTTAGTTAGTTAGTTAGTTAGTTAGTTAGTTAGTTAGTTAGTTAGTTAGTTAGTTAGTTAGTTAGTTAGTTAGTTAGTTAGTTAGTTAGTTAGTTTAGTGAGTTAGTTAGTTAGTAAGGTTAGTTAGTTAGTAGTTAGTTAGTAGTTAGTTAGTTAGTAAGTTAGTAGTAGTTAGTTAGTTACGTTCAGCTTAGTTAGTTAGTAGTTAGTTAGTAGTAGTTAGTTAGTTAGTTAGTTAGTTAGGTTAGTAGTTAGTTAGTTAGTAGTTAGTTAGTTAGGTTAGTTAGTAGTTAGTTAGTTAGGTAGTTAGTTAGTTAGAGTAGTTAGTAGTTAGTTAGTTCGTTAGTTAGTCGTTAGTTAGTTAGTTAGTTAGTCGTTTAGTTAGTTAGTTAGTAGTTAGTTAGTTAGTTAGTTAGTTAGTTAGTTAGTAGTTAGTTAGTTAGTTAGGTATTAGTTAGTTAGTAGTTAGTTAGGTTAGTTATGTTAGTTAGTTAGTTAGTTAGTTAGTAGTTAGTTAGTTAGTTAGTAGTTAGTTAGTTAGTTAGGTAGTTAGTAGTTAGTTAGTTAGTTAGTTATGTTAGTTAGTTAGTTAGTTGTTAGTTAGTTAGTTAGTGTAGTTATGTTAGTTAGTTAGTTAGTTAGTTAGTAGTTAGTTAGTAGTTAGTTAGTAGTTAGTTAGTAGTTAGTTAGTTAGTTAGTTAGTTAGTTAGTTAGTTAGTTAGTTAGTTAGTTAGTTAGTTAGTTAGTTAGTTAGTTAGTTAGTTAGTTAGTTAGTTAGTTAGTTAGTTAGTTAGTTAGTTAGTTAGTTAGTTAGTTAGTTAGTTAGTTAGTTAGTTAGTAGTAGTTAGTTAGTAGTTAGTTAGTTAGTTAGTTAGTTAGTTAGTTAGTAGTTAGTAGTTAGTTAGTTAGTTAGTTAGTTAGTTAGTTAGTTAGTTAGTTAGTTAGTTAGTTAGTAGTTAGTTAGTTAGTTAGTTAGTAGTTAGTTAGTTAGTTAGTTAGTTAGTTAGTTAGTTAGTTAGTTAGTTAGTTAGTTAGTTAGTTAGTTAGTTAGTTAGTTAGTTAGTAGTTTAGTTAGTTAGTTAGTTAGTTAGTTAGTTAGTTAGTTAGTTAGTTAGTTAGTTAGTTAGTAGTTAGTTAGTTAGTTAGTTAGTTAGTTAGTTAGTTAGTTAGTTAGTTAGTTAGTTAGTTAGTTAGTTAGTTAGTTAGTTAGTTAGTAGTTAGTTAGTTAGTTAGTTAGTTAGTTAGTTAGTTAGTTAGTTAGTTAGTTAGTTAGTTAGTTAGTTAGTAGTAGTAGTTAGTTAGTTAGTTAGTTAGTTAGTTAGCTTAGTTAGTAGTTAGTTAGTTAGTTAGTTAGTTAGTTAGTTAGTTAGTTAGTTAGTTAGTAGTTAGTAGTTAGTTAGTAGTTAGTTAGTTAGTTAGTTAGTTAGTTAGTTAGTTAGTTAGTTAGTTAGTTAGTTGTTAGTTAGTTAGTTAGTTAGTTAGTTAGTTAGTTAGTTAGTTAGTTAGTTAGTTAGTTAGTTAGTTAGTTAGTTAGTAGTTAGTTAGTTAGTTAGTAGTTAGTTAGTTAGTTAGTTAGTTAGTTAGTTAGTTAGTTAGTTAGTTAGTTAGTTAGTTAGTTAGTTAGTTAGTTAGTTAGTTAGTTAGTTAGTTAGTAGTAGTTAGTTAGTTAGTTAGTTAGTTAGTAGTTAGTTAGTTAGTTAGTTAGTTAGTTAGTTAGTTAGTAGTTAGTTAGTTAGTTAGTTAGTTAGTTAGTAGTTAGTTAGTTAGTTAGTTAGTTAGTTAGTTAGTTAACAGTAATCGTCGTAAATGTAATATTAAATTATGTATAATCAATTATCTACTTTAAATATTAATGGCTATCGCTAATATAGCAAATGTTTATTGATCATCCAATACAAAAAAAAAGCAAGTAGGAAAGTATAGTCGGACATGGCATACCATACACCATAAGTATATTCTAAAAATTATTTAATTATTATAAAGAAACTTTTAGGAATTTTACCTTTATTCCAAAGTATTTAAGCAATTTATTTAATATTAGACGTTTTAGGCTAGGGTCAAATAAGTTCCGATCATTACAAAAATTGCAGTGTCATAGAACTTATTTGTGCCAATTTTGGAGAGATAATAGTATATTTGACGTAATTATGGCATAAAAAGCCCAAATCGGGAGGTACGGTTGTATGGAGGCTAGGTGAAAGAATGGACCGATTTCAATTCTGAGTCGAACGGTATACTTTAAGGGTTGTAGGACCAATACAGTGGTGTAGGGTATAAAAATAACAATGACATTGACAAAGACAATCAGTGCCACAAAATCCCTTATCAAAAGATTTTTATAAAGAGTGAATACTAGATCCAACGGTGTTACTCAAGCTCAATTACATACATTAGAGAGAACAAAACTGATAGCGTGAAACTTAAAGAACTCTACCTCAATGTGCCTTTCGCTTTGTTTAGTGAGTCTGTTTCTCTGGGAGCAAATGTAAATAATTCTATATGTATAATGCGCTTAGTTTCTGTTCAGCGATTACAGATTATTATTATTTTTTAAGTTTGTATGTTTACAATTTTTACTATATATTGTATTCAATTAGAATTTGTTATTCTCATTGCTTAATTATTGCAATTTTTTATTAATTATATCGCATAGATTTATTTCCGCACCGTTTAAGTAACGCTAGCAGTCAGCAATGACGGCAGAATACTACTATCGCGTATTCAGTCTGGAATATAGATCAGTCTATAGTCTGGACTATAGATCAGTCTATAGTCTGGACTATAGATCAGTCTATAGACTGGACTATAGATCAGTCTATAGTCTGGACTATATATCAGTCTATAGTATGGGCTATAGATCAGTTTATTGCGTGGGCTACAGATCAGTCTATAGACAGGACTATTGATAAGTTTGGACTATAGATAAGTCTATAGTCAGAAAAAATACCCCTCCAAATTCTGGACTATTGATCAATCTATAGTCTGATCTATTGATTGGTCTATAGTGTAGACTATAGGTCAGCCTAGAGTATAGACTATAGATCAATCTATTAGATAAGTCTATATGCTGTACTATATATCAATTTATCAGACTGGACTATAGAGAATTCTATAGTCTAAACTAAAGACCACTGCATAGTCTGAACTATCTATAGTCTGAACTATCTATTAGTCTATAGCCTGAACTGATCAATAGTCTATAGACAAGACTATAGATCAGCATATAGTCTGGACTATAGATCAGTCTATTGCTACAACTTACTGTGTTATCGATGTTTAGGATAAAAATATTATCTAATTACCATAACAGACATTTGGTCTCACGCTTGAAAAGGAAAATCATTTTAAGATATTCTTGAACTACTAAAAATAAATTTAAGACAAACCCATTTAATAAAGGTGTAACTCATTGTTAATAAAGTAAATAAATCCCGTTTTGCATAAAGAAATCAGTTCGTTTTAATAATCAATAAAAATACAACATCCATAAGAAAGTAAAATTTTCATTTCAATCAATTTTCTCTCATAAAATATGTATTTAAATAAACCCATTTACCCAACTAGCACATGGAATAATAAATAAACCCAAGAACTCAAACATAAAGCAGAGTCAATTATCTAAAAAGCTGAAAGAAGGAAAATTCTATAATAAAAATCATCTGTCACTGAACACTATTAAATTACCCCGAAAAGAATATCTCCGAAACAAAACAGCACAACAAAATCAACATGAAAAAAGAAATGGATCCACACATTTGATGGCACGAGTTAAGTGTGGATACAACAGAAACTTTAAACCTGGTTAGGAAATTTGATATATTTACAAACAACCAAAAAGCTGAACACTCATTCTTCTGCCATCATTGACAAAATAACTGCAGAGCCATCAAATGCAAAGATATAAAAATTCTGCAGGATGGAGGAATTGGTGAATGACTTAACAGCCAGACACACACACACACATACCAAAAGTCATTTGTCAGCCGCAAGTTGCAATAACTACATTCCTATTCAGTTGGAAGGTATACCTTTATGGTGGTTACAACAAAACCAACAACATTTTTACACCTTTTCTTTTTTACTGCTGAATTCTCTGAATGAATTTTGTTAAATATTTAAAAAAACAACAAAATTCCGTTAGTAGTTTAACCGATCGACCGCCCGCATTAATACAAATCTTTAAATTCAACTGGAATTTCAAAAAAAATGTGAAACAATAGTCGAGCCAAAATAATAGTAGTGTGCACATTTGCAGTTGGTGGCGCAACATGTTGCAAACAAATAACCGTAATGAAAATGTATGAATTGTGAGGACGATTTTTTGTGTAAGTATTTGTGTTTATTTAGTGTATTGCACATTTTTGTGCGGGTATCATTTACAAAATCTGTTAATTATTTGCCTGTTTCAACATCTGTTAAGTGAAAATGTTCATCTGTTCTTATTTTGTTTTCATTAAGAGATCTAATAGAGAAAGATCTATTCATTTTATTGTGGCATGCTACAAAAATTTTGCAGCTTGGAAAATATACCTTGTTATCCTCGTGACAATTTTATTTATGGATTTCTTTGATATTGTTGCTTATTTTGGAACAATGTTTCTTCTCCTAAGCTGGTGTGAGTAACATTTCAAAATCTCTTTAATCGGTTAGACTCCGTATATCCAAATGTAATCAGGATTTGGATACGTGGTTGGTTGGCATTCACTTCATTCATTACGGTGCTAGATTATATTTGTTAACGTACATATGTGACAGTCCGGATCAGATCAGGACCGATTCTTCTTTGTGTAAACATTAACTATTACATGGGTATGAATTGTTGTCAGGATCCTTTTCTGTAAAACACAGGATCAAGTGGGTTTCTTCATCCGAACCATGGATACTGTTAAGCCTAAAAGCAGAGGAATGTAGTTAGTTAGTCTGTTAGTTAGGTAGTTCGTTCGTTAGTTAGTTTGTTAGTTAGTTAGTTAGTTAGTTAGTTAGTTCGTTAGTTAGTTAGTTAGTTCGTTAGTTAGTTAGTTAGTTAGTTAGTTAGTTAGTTAGTTAGTTAGTTAGTTAGTTAGTTAGTTAGTTAGTTAGTTAGTTAGTTAGTTAGTTAGTTAGTTAGTTGTGGCCTCCGGTAGGTTAGGTGGCCTCCGGTAGGTTAGTGGTTAGTGTTCTAGTCTGGTAGACCGGAGGTGGTGGGTTCGATTCCCACCTAAGGCACTGGTTAAGGAGCGCACAACAGGCCCGATAGAGGCCTAGGTGTATTTCTTCGGATTTGATGTATATACATCCTCCTTTCAAACTAACTAACTAACTAGTTAGTTAGTTAGTTGGTTAGTTAGTAGTTAGTTAGTAGTTAGTTAGTTAGTAGTTAGTAGTAGTTAGTTAGTTAGTTAGTTAGTTAGTTAGTTAGTTAGTTAGTTAGTTAGTAGTAGTTAGTTAGTTCGTTAGTTAGTTAGTTAGTTAGTTAGTTAGTTAGTTAGTAGTTAGTAGTTAGTTAGTTAGTTAGTTAGTTAGTTAGTTAGTTAGTTAGTTAGTTAGTAGTTAGTTAGTTAGTTAGTTAGTTAGTAGTTAGTTAGTTAGTTAGTAGTTAGTTAGTTAGTTAGTTAGTTAGTTAGTTAGTTAGTAGTTAGTTAGTTAGTTAGTTAGTTAGTTAGTTAGTTAGTTAGTTAGGTTAGTAGTTAGTTAGTTAGTTAGTTAGTAGTTAGTAGTTAGTTAGTTAGTAGTTAGTTAGTTAGTAGTAGTTAGTAGTTAGTTAGTTAGTAGTTAGTTGTTAGTTAGTTGTTAGTTAGTTAGTAGTAGTTAGTTAGTTAGTTAGTAGTTAGTTAGTTAGTTAGTTAGTTAGTTAGTTAGTTAGTTAGTTAGTTAGTAGTTAGTTAGTTAGTTAGTTAGTTAGTTAGTTAGTTAGTTAGTTAGTTAGTTAGTTAGTTAGTTAGTTAGTTAGTTAGTTAGTTAGTTAGTTAGTTAGTTAGTTAGTTAGTTAGTTAGTTAGTTAGTTAGTTAGTTAGTAGTTAGTTAGTTAGTTAGTTAGTTAGTTAGTAGTTAGTTAGTTAGTTAGTTAGTTAGTTAGTTAGTTAGTTAGTTAGTAGTTAGTTAGTTAGTTAGTTAGTTAGTTAGTTAGTTGTTAGTTAGTTAGTTAGTTAGTTAGTTAGTTAGTTAGTTAGTTAGTTAGTTAGTTAGTTAGTTAGTTAGTTAGTTAGTTAGTTAGTTAGTTAGTTAGTTAGTTAGTTAGTTAGTTAGTTAGTTAGTTAGTTAGTTAGTTAGTTAGTTAGTTAGTTAGTTAGTTAGTTAGTTAGTTAGTAGTTAGTTAGTTAGTTAGTTAGTTAGTTAGTTAGTTAGTTAGTTAGTTAGTTAGTAGTTAGTTAGTTAGTTAGTTAGTTAGTTAGTTAGTTAGTAGTTAGTTAGTTAGTTAGTTAGTTAGTTAGTTAGTTAGTTAGTTAGTTAGTTAGTTAGTTAGTAGTTAGTTAGTTAGTTAGTTAGTTAGTTAGTTAGTTAGTTAGTAGTAGTTAGTTAGTTAGTTAGTTAGTTAGTTAGTTAGTTAGTTAGTAGTTAGTAGTTAGTTAGTTAGTTAGTTAGTTAGTAGTAGTTAGTTAGTTAGTTAGTTAGTTAGTGTAGTTAGTTAGTTAGTTAGTTAGTTAGTTAGTTAGTTAGTTAGTTAGTTAGTTAGTTAGTTAGTTAGTTAGTTAGTTAGTTAGTTAGTTAGTTAGTTAGTTAGTTAGTTAGTTAGTAGTAGTTAGTTAGTTAGTTAGTTAGTTAGTTAGTTAGTTAGTAGTTAGTTAGTTAGTAGTCTACCAGACTAGAACACTGACCACTAACCTACTGCAGGCCACACTAACCTACCGGAGGTCTTAGAGTTTGGACCAACTTTACTAGACACTTTAAGGTACCATGACTCCAATTAGTCTAGTGAAGTTTGTCTGTTCAATTCTCTTAAGATTTATACAGAGGTCCAAATGGTCTCAATTGGAAAATACCGACTTTTTTCCTCTAGTACATGAGTTTAATATATAAAAAGTGTGTTCCATTAGATATTAGATATTCTTGTTTATATCCAAATTCGACCCACGAAGATGTTGATCAATATATACCAGAAACGTTAAAAATTTCTAACCATCATCTAGCCACCCTAAGCAGTGGCTAGGGGAGAGGTATTCAAAGAGTATGTAACTGCTAAATAAGATTATCATTATTTATGAGTCTCTTCATTTACCAGTCTAGACTTATTAGACGCTATACATTACATTGTTATCACATTCAGAGAATTTTCTATACCTAGAAAAAGTTCTTAATCCGAACTTCCTAGTATTCATAAAATGTTGAAAATCTTTTTATATTTGTATACTCTTCATCATTATGAAAAGAGTACATATAAGTTTGTCATTTTGTTTGTACTTTAATTTAGACCCTTATATATGGCGTAATCGATTTAGCGATACCCATCACTTTGTCCATTTAGAGCATGTTGGAGCCCCCAAGAGAAGAGCTTGCTTGGTGGGCAAGTACGAGTCGAAGGGCCACCATTTTGACAGGACTCCAGATGTAGTATTATGTAGTATTAGATTAAGCCTATAGCCATGAGAAATCTTAAGATGTCATTAAGTTTGGAGCCAGATATCGCACCAAGATTGAATATGAAGTGACTGCCAAGAAATATGTTTCCCTTAAAGCTACAGACGGGCATTGACAAAGAAGACGTCTTTGCTAGGTCTGTCTAGCACCCAGTGTCCTGTTACTGCTTATATTGAAAAGCTAAAAGGCAAAAATTGTTCAAAAATATTTTTTACTAATAAGCTTTGTTATTGAAAATGAGCAATATCGGTCTATAATTTCACCTAGAGTACAAAACAAAGGTCTTCCCGGAATTCCCGGAAGGAGGTAAAAGCTACTTTTGATTTCGATATTTCAAGTAGGCAAGATGCCACTAGACATTGTGAATATGAGGATTAGAGTACTAAAATTTTGTCGCACCCACTTTACTGTCGATATGAATATTTATGACAAAAATTTAGGTACTAGCAGTTGGGAGCGTGGCATCTCCCCCATGAATTAAATGCAAAAATTCGAATATTTGGGAAACTATTGCAGCTAAAATCCTAAAATTTTGCACGATCAATATTGAAATACACAGGAACTACGAGAAAAAATAGGCGTGGCACTTCCCCTATGAATTAAGTACATAAAAATTGTATGTAAAGGTAACGATTGGAGCTAGAATATTCAAACAAACAACTTTAACATCCATGTAAACATTTGAGTAATAAATGTATAGGGGCGTGGCACTGCCCATATGAATTAATTCCAAAAAATTCGAATATCTGTAAAACCATTAGAGCTAGAATGCTCAAATTTAGCACGAACAACATTGAAAGTAATGTGAAGAATCATAAGAAATAAAAATAAAATTCGACAAAATTCTTAATGAACCAAACTCTCATCCGATAATTAACCTGATATTCATAGTAATATCGGTGTATGTATACAATTCAGCATAATTAATTAACAAATAAAACGTGTTAGTAAATGTCGGAAGACTTGATTCATAAAGACCTAAGCTCGTTTATAGGGCAGCTTTCCCAAATTTATGATTGTAGGTATATAAGATTCGGCATAGCCGAATATAATACTTTTACTGATTAAATGTTGAATTCAATATTCAAATGCTTATAGTAAAATTATCAGTAAAATCAATGAACTCATTATTGAATTTAAATGAAATGTTTTACTATATTTCGCATTTCTCGTTTATTAACTAATCAGTGGCTAAATCTTACTTTATAAATATAAAAAAATTAAATATATAATATAAATGCAATAAATAATTTTGAAATAAATAAAAACACATCAGTTACAGTTTTACTCTTCCTAATAAATAGCAATTGATCGGCATAATGAATTTTTATGGTATTTTATTTGCTATAATTTCAATACTTCAGACTGTGGCTGTAACTACAGGTAAGAGAAAATGTTAAAGTTCTAAAAGAAAAAATAAGACATGAGAGCCGTTCAAATACTATAAACTGGACCTTTTAACAAAGAAATTCTATTAATAATTTTATTTCATTCCTTCAGCCAATCCCGAAAGTTGCTTCGAAGTTCTCAACAAATATTCTGCAGATGAAATCAAAAAGATTTTCAATATGAATTTAAGAGACACTATCCTAAAACAGCCTGCCAGTGATATACTAAATTGTTTTCTAAGTAAATCTTCGCACGGTGATGCTTCCGAAAGCAAACAATTATTTGATATCTATAAAAAGCTCGAAGAATATAAACGTGATCCTTCAACACCATTAGATAATGAAAAACTAACTAAGCTCGTGTCAATGGGTCTTCCCTTTAAATTGGAAAGCTCATTAAAGGCTAAACTTAAGCAGGGTAAAACAATTACCTTAACTGAAGTTCAAAATCTGATAATGAATGAAATTGAACTGAAGGGCGAGTACACCACTTACCGACAACATATTGAGAAGGAATTACATGAACAAGAAGTTCACGATAAAATTAATATAATCGGTTGGATAGTAGGTTGATCGATTTATCGTCATCTTACAATTAACATTTATCAAAAAGTCGAATTTCCAAAAAAAATTCGGAAAATATTTCTTTAAAAATAAAATCTATTTAATTATAAATAATGTGAAACCTTATTTATGTTTTGTTAAAAAAAATGCAAGTGAAAGTGTTGTAAATTTAAAAAAAGCCAGTAGAGTGTTAAAATTACTAGCTGAAGGGGACCTTATATAGGGGGTAGGGTCAATTATGTATCGATACTTATAAAATATGAGAGATTTTTGGGTGGTATGAAACATATTTGTGTGGAATTTCTTCGCTGTACTCGTATTTTTAATACAGCAATGAGCGTTCAAGTCTTTTTTTAGGGGACCTTATTAGGGGAGGGTGTGTGTTTCAATAATGGACCAATCCTCATAAAATTTAGCAGAGACATTTTGTCTTGTAACAAACTTATTTATGTATGTCGAATTTCATCGATATGCTCGCATTTTAAAGCCATTAATGAGCGTTAAAGTAAGTTTCTAAAGGGGACCTTATGCGGGGTTTTGGACCAATTATGTACCGATCCTCAAAATATTTTGTACAGAGATTTGGCTTGTATGAAACATGTATTGTGTCAAGTGTCTTCGCTGTATCCGTACTTTTAAGGTAGTACTGATAGTTAAAATCATTTTATGAATGGGACCTTAAATGGTGGGTAGGGTCAATTATGGACCGATCCTTATAAAATTCTACAAAGAGATTTAGGTTCCTATAAAACATGTTAGTTAGTTAGTTAGTAGTAGTTAGTTAGTTAGTTAGTAGTTAGTTAGTTAGTTAGTTAGTTAGTTAGTTAGTTAGTTAGTTAGTTAGTTAGTTAGTTAGTTTAGTTAGTTAGTAGTTAGTTAGTTAGTAGTTAGTTAGTTAGTTAGGTTAGTTAGTTAGTTAGTTAGTTGTTAGTTAGTTAGTTAGTTAGTTAGTTAGTTAGTTAGTTAGTTAGTTAGTTAGTTAGTTAGTTAGTTAGTTAGTTAGTTAGTTAGTTAGTAGTTAGTTAGTTAGTTAGTTAGTTAGTTAGTTAGTTAGTTAGTTAGTTAGTTAGTTAGTTAGTTAGTTAGTTAGTTAGTTAGTTAGTTAGTTAGTTAGTTAGTTAGTTAGTAGTTAGTTAGTTAGTTAGTAGTTAGTTAGTTAGTTAGTTAGTTAGTTAGTTAGTTAGTTAGTTAGTTAGTTAGTTAGTTAGTAGTTAGTTAGTTAGTTGTTAGTTAGTTAGTTAGTTAGTTAGTTAGTTAGTTAGTTAGTTAGTTAGTTAGTTAGTTAAGTTAGTTAGTTAGTTAGTTAGTTAGTAGTTAGTTAGTTAGTTAGTTAGTTAGTTAGTTAGTTAGTTAGTTAGTTAGTTAGTTAGTTAGTTAGTTAGTAGTTAGTTAGTTAGTAGTTAGTTAGTTAGTTAGTTAGTTAGTTAGTTAGTTAGTTAGTTAGTTAGTTAGTTAGTTAGTTAGTTAGTTAGTTAGTTAGTTAGTTAGTTAGTAGTTAGTTAGTTAGTTAGTTAGTTAGTTAGTTAGTTAGTTAGTTAGTTAGTTAGTTAGTTAGTTAGTTAGTTAGTTAGTAGTTAGTTAGTTAGTTAGTTAGTTAGTTAGTTAGTTAGTTAGTTAGTTAGTTAGTTTAGTTAGTTAGTTAGTTAGTTAGTTAGTAGTTAGTTAGTTAGTTAGTTAGTTAGTTAGTTAGTTTAGTTAGTTAGTTAGTTAGTTAGTTAGTTAGTTAGTTAGTAGTTAGTAGTTAGTTAGTTAGTTAGTTAGTTAGTTAGTTAGTTAGTTAGTTAGTTAGTTAGTTAGTTAGTTAGTTAGTTAGTTAGTTAGTTAGTTAGTTAGTTAGTTAGTTAGTAGTTAGTTAGTTAGTTAGTTAGTTAGTTAGTTAGTTAGTTAGTTAGTTAGTTAGTTAGTTAGTTAGTTAGTTAGTTAGTAGTTAGTTAGTTAGTTAGTTAGTTAGTTAGTTAGTTAGTTAGTTAGTTAGTTAGTAGTTAGTTAGTTAGTTAGTTAGTTAGTTAGTAGTTAGTTAGTTAGTTAGTTAGTTAGTTAGTTAGTTAGTTAGTTAGTTAGTTAGTTAGTTAGTTAGTTAGTTAGTTAGTTAGTTAGTTAGTTAGTTAGTTAGTTAGTTAGTTAGTTAGTTAGTTAGTTAGTTAGTTAGTTAGTTAGTTAGTTAGTTAGTTAGTTAGTTAGTTAGTTAGTTAGTTAGTTAGTTAGTTAGTTAGTTAGTTAGTTAGTTAGTTAGTTAGTTAGTTAGTTAGTTAGTTAGTTAGTGTAGTTAGTTAGTTAGTTAGTTAGTTAGTTAGTTAGTTAGTTAGTTAGTTAGTTAGTTAGTAGTTAGTTAGTAGTTAGTTAGTTAGTAGTTGTTAGTTAGGTTAGTTAGTTAGTTAGTTAGTTAGTTAGTAGTTAGTTAGTAGTTAGTTAGTTAGTTAGTAGTTAGTTAGTTAGTTAGTTAGTTAGTTAGTTAGTTAGTTAGTTAGTAGTTAGTTAGTAGTTAGTTAGTTAGTTAGTTAGTTAGTTAGTAGTTAGTTAGTTAGTTAGTTAGTTAGTTAGTTAGTTAGTTAGTTAGTTAGTTAGTTAGTAGTTAGTTAGTTAGTAGTTAGTTAGTTAGTTAGTTAGTTAGTTAGTTAGTTAGTTAGTTAGTTAGTTAGTTAGTTAGTTAGTTAGTTAGTTAGTAGTTAGTTAGTAGTTAGTTAGTTAGTTAGTTAGTAGTAGTTAGTTAGTTAGTTAGTTAGTTAGTTAGTTAGTTAGTTAGTTAGTTAGTTAGTTAGTTAGTTAGTTAGTAGTTAGTTAGTTAGTTAGTTAGTAGTTAGTTAGTAGTTAGTTAGTTAGTTAGTTAGTTAGTTAGTTAGTTAGTTAGTTAGTTAGTTAGTAGTTAGTTAGTTAGTTAGTTAGTTAGTTAGTAGTTAGTTAGTTAGTTAGTTAGTAGTTAGTTAGTTAGTTAGTTAGTTAGTTAGTTAGTTAGTTAGTTAGTTAGTTAGTTAGTTAGTTAGTAGTTAGTTAGTTAGTTAGTTAGTTAGTTAGTTAGTTAGTAGTTAGTTAGTTAGTTAGTTAGTTAGTTAGTTAGTTAGTTAGTTAGTTAGTTAGTTAGTTAGTTAGTAGTTAGTTAGTTAGTTAGTTAGTTAGTTAGTTAGTAGTAGTTAGTTAGTTAGTTAGTTAGTTAGTTAGTTAGTTAGTTAGTTAGTTAGTTAGTTAGTTAGTTAGTTAGTTAGTTAGTTAGTTAGTTAGTTAGTTAGTTAGTTAGTTAGTAGTAGTAGTTAGTTAGTTAGTTAGTTAGTTAGTTAGTAGTTAGGTTATATATATTGAACATATTAATGCCTGTTTCAATTGTATTCCGTTTCCGCTCGTACGGCGTTATGTTTAAATTGTAGACCGATATTGCCCATTTTTAAAACCAAACGCAACAAATTTATTTCAAAAATATTTCCGGCTCATAGTATGCTGATTGTAACAAACTATAGAAAAATACTCTTAAAATACCTTCAAAAGTGCACTTCAAATAAAAAACACTTTTTTTCAGAAAATAACTCGGTATTTATTACTGAAACAATTAACCCAGTCTATTATTTAATAGCTGCCCTCATATTTTCTTATAAATAAATTTAATTTCTTAACGAACGTACGAAAAACAAAAAAACATTGAGAAACCTAATTTCTTGACAAACACTTCAAAAACTTATAGCGACCCTAAAGGTGTTTACACACATCCTTATCCTTTAGAACAAGCATTCATTTATTCAAGCAACCACCTATTATTCATTCAAAGACATCAAACAAACACACAAAAAAATCAAAACAATTCAAGAAATTGAAACGTTTTTGGAAGAAAAAGAAAAAAGCAACAACAAGCATAATTACCTTATGAATGAGCAACAAATAAGAACAACAATAACACTTAAGAACCAGCATATATGGTGGCCAGCAAGTCTAAGATGTCGAGGTGTGTCGTGGAAAAAACAAACAATAGAATTTCATCTCAATATAAGGGGAGGGCATTGAAATGAGCTCTTAAGGTGTTTAAAGTGGGTTGGTTTTTAATAGAGAACAATGTTTTTTTTTTCAAGATTTTATTTATAAATTACATTTGTAGGGTATATGTATGAAATATATACAGGTACTATTGAAGGCTTAATAATAGTTTTGCATACAATTTTTAATCAACTTAATGTTGCAAATAAGTAATTCAAAATTATTTTAAGTGCATAATGATAGAGGTAATATACATACATAGTTATTTTTTTAAATATTGTTTTATGCGTTACGCCCTTAAATAATAGTTTCTCACCCTTCATTTCTCGACTCGATATAATGTAATTAAAAACAAGACATTTACACTATCCAACTTAAATATGGGGAGTATTATCAAATGGACAGACGGACATCGTTTTTCTTGGGGTCTTAGTTCTACTATTATGACAAATTGACTTTATAAAAGTGTAATAATAATAATCTGGTGGACTGCTTTGGACCAGTAGGAATCCGTTGTTACATGGATGGCTCTAAATTAGGGGACAAAGTAGGGCTTTGAGGACTCAGAAATATACCACCGTTTACCAAATCATAACACAAGCTTCCAGAAGTCCGAGCAATAACGGAATGCGTAAATTGGATTAGAATAAATGTGGCGCCCACAGCGCTTAATATATTTACCGACAGTCAGAAGGCAATTTGAGGCGATATCAGATGGTAGAATTAAATCTAAGACCGAATTGGGTAAGAAAGCTTTAACCGAATAGTCTCCCAGAGGTAAGTTTTACATCTTATGGGTGCCAGCTCACTCGGGAGTAGTCGGCAACGAAAGAGTGAATGTAATAGCTTTAAAGGGACGGGAGCTCGAGGCAGTTAACCAGACACACGCAAAACCATCCAACGCAACAAATGCTGAACTAAAAATTTGGGTGGGAGAATCCCATAAGGCCTCTTGGAGTAATGAAACGGTGGGTAGATCCATAAAGTTCCTATGGGCTGACCCTGATGAGAGCAAGACGAGAAATCTTCTCAAAATGAGCAAGTCTCAAGTTGATGGTACGTATTCTGAGTGGACACATAGTATTAAGAGCACATCTATGCAAAATTGGGCGTGCAAATTCGAATGAATGTAGACCATGTGGAGAGGTCAGTGAAACTCGAGAGCAATTTCTTTGCCACTGTCAGACATTCGTCGAAGTTAGATTCAAGTATCTTGGAAGTATGTCATTCTGGAAATAACATTCCCGACTGACACTGATTTGGAGGATTCTTAGGAATTACGTCCAGGAAACTGAGTTTCTGAACACTGAACATTTGTTATACCCTAAACCACTATAGCGGGAAGTGTATTATGTGTTTGTGCTGATGTTTGTAACGCATTAAAATATTAGTACTTACACCTTAAATTATACCGATCGACTCAGAATCACTTTCTGAGTCGATTTAACGATGTCCGTCCGTGTGTCCATGTTAACGTTGTTATCAAAGTATAGGTCGCAATTTTCAAGATAATTTGATGAAATTTGGAATACACGTTTGTTTTGACAACGTCTATTGAAAATGGTTAAAATTGGTCCGTTATTTCACCTTTTGAGCTCATAATTATGTATAATATAAATATATCTCGGTGAAAGTTCGCACAACTAAGTTTTATACAAGCCTTGATGACCTTGCCAAATTTCGAAATTATCAGACTTCATTTGACCCTAGCCCCCCTACAAAACCCCCTTCAGAAAGTGCCTTAAATATCCGCAATCCATTTATAAACACTGTTATTGCAATGAAATTTAGCACAGATAACTATTATATAAATACAAATCTATCCAGCCCATTTTATCGGGATCGGTCCACATTTGCCTCTTTTAGAAAATCAGTTTTTCGTCAATAAATTGCTTAAATAAATCGGAATCGGAAGGTAATACTGAAGATAAATGTTTTATTATGAGAAATAAATAACATTTAATATTCATAACTGGTGTAGGGTATCATATGGTCTTCTTCTTACTTGTTTTTTTCATGAAAAGGAGCGCACAACAGGCCCGATAATGGCCTAGGTGTATTTTTTCGGATTTGATGTAGTATACATCCTCCTATCAACCTAACCTAAACTATGATCAGAAAATGATGATTTTTTGATCATGCAGAAGAGTCATAAATGACTCGAATGTGATCAAAAATTACAAAATATAATAGCTGGGAATTATTATTTTCAAATTCCATTATTAACTATTAACAATCTGATCAAATCATAACTTCGACTTCATGCTTTAAAATAAAAAAAAATAATTTTGTTTTTTTTAAATTTTATTTTATTCGTTGGTATAAAAAATATATATAAATTATTGTTTTTAAGTTTATTAGATATATAAAAATAACTTATAAATTACTAATTTATGTATAATTTTACAAAATATTCTTAATTTTTTAAAACATTTTAAAATGTATTGTGTAATTACAAAATGTTATAAAAATATAAAACTATATTATTATTGTTAATTTCTGTTTTGCTTAAAATTATTATTTATATTTATTATTAAGTGTAATTTTTTTATAAAATAATATCACAAGTGTAACTTAAAGAATACTCATTTTATTTTTTCTTAAAATTTAAAAATGTTAGACAATATTTTTTTGAGCCTTAGAATTTAAAACTTAAAATTACAAATTTTTTTTATATAAAAAAATATTAATTTACAAGATATGATTTTTTATATATATAAATCAGTTGATTTTAAGTTGTTAGTTTAAATCAAATCTGAAATATTATTGTTTTAAGGAACAATACATTATGTTGTGATATTTTATTTTAGAATATTTTCCTGAGTTTTTTTTTGAGGAAAATATCTAATTTTAGTTTTTAATTTTAAATTTAAGTATAAAAAATATATTTTTTAAGTACACAACCGCAGTTTGTTTTGTTTTTTAGATGTGTTTTATAATTTTTGTACTTTATACTTTTTGTTAAGGTTTTAAGTTTTAAGTTTTATTTTATTTTTTTTTTTTTTTTTGGGCAGAATTGCTTAAAAATTATTGGTAGTGTGGTAAAAATTAGCTGATTGTTTTTTATTTTAAAATTTTTTGTTAAAATAACTACAAAACTTATAATATAAATTAATATTAAATTATAATTTTAAATATGACTAGAGTTCACACTCGTTTTTGGGGAATTTTTTAAAATTAAAATTTAGTTTTAACTTAAAATACTAATACTGCACAGAATTCGCCTGAATATTTTTTTAAAAAGTAATTTTAAATTTTTAAACCAAGAAATTATTAAATTTAAAGAATTTTTTGTATTTTTTGTAAAACTATAATGAGATCTTAAAAGAAGCTGATTTTTTAAGTTAAATTTAAATTTTGAAAAACTTATTAAGAAAATTTTTAAATTATTGAAAATATCTAAAGTAATTTTTGATTAGTTCTCTTATTCAAAACAACTTGTTCTTAGACTAGTTACCTTGTACATTACCTTATCATTTTCACTGCAATATGCTTATTAGTTTAACTCTCTTTTTTCACATTTTTACTCTTGTTTTCTCTCTCTCTCTTTAGTTCTTGCATTTGGTTTCGTTGCTTATAACTAATGACTAGAGCTTTCACACTCGTTTCTTGGGTTTTAAACTAAAGTTTACTGTTACATAAACTTTAGCTAAAGTTTTAAAATTAAACTATAGTTTTCTTTATGTAGATTAAAGAGTTATGTTTAAACTCATAACTTACTAACTAAATGACTAGAGTTTACACTCGTTTTTCTCTTTGGTTTTAACTAAAATTAACTGCAATTAGGACTATTTGTAACTATAATTCCGGACTCTTAAGCTTAAAATGACTAGAGTTTAAAATCTTTGAATAAATCAAGTTTAGCAAGTTTTGCTAAAGGATTATGAAAAGAAGTTTAACTAAACTTTGTTCAATTTTTTTTAGAAAAATTTTAAAATTTGCTTTCTTAAAACTAATGACTAGAGTTTAAACTCTTTGGTTTTTTGAAAAGGAATGACTAGAGACAAACAAATTTTCAAATTTATGAAAAAATTTTAAATTTTAAAGGGTTTTTGGTAAAACTAATATGACTAGAGTTAACACTCTTTTGTTTTGAATTAGAAATGACTAGATAAATAAAATTAAAAACTAATGACTAGAGTTAACACTCTCTTTGGTTTTGAAAAGTAATGACTAGAGTTAACACTCTCTTTGGTTTCGGTAAGGAATGACTAAAGAAGTACCAAAACTTAAACTAAACTTAAACGGTAATTCAAAATTTGACTAGAGTATAAACTTTTTGGTTTTTTCAAAAGGAATGACTAGAGAAGTATGGTTAAAGAACTAATAATTAAACTTTATTATTCAAATCAATATTCGAATAAAAAGTTTATTACTGAAGTTCCCGTTTCTTTAAACTAAAACTAAAGACTAGAGTTTATGCTCTTTGAATTATGTTTTTAAAATTTTGAATACGATTCTAAATTGAATGACTAGATTAACACTCTTTGGGTTTGAAAAGGAATGACTAGAGTAGAACTTAAACTGGTTAGTTAAAATTTTTGGTAAATTTAAACTCTTTGGTTTTTTTCAAAAGGAATGACTAGAGAAGTATGGTTAAGGAACTTTAGCAATATTCGATATATGAACGAACAATATGAAGTTCCCGGTTTTGAACTAAAACTAATGACTAGAGTGTATGCTCTTTAGAATGTCTATTTTGAATAAAATTCTCTTTAAATAAATCGTTATTCTACGCTTAAAACTAATGACTAGAGTTTACACTCGTTTTTAGGTTTTTCTAAGAAACTCTGGGGACTAGAAAATTTTCCTGACTAGAAAATGCTAAAATCTAAATTTAAAAGTTAAGTATAAGACTAGAGTTTACACTCATTATTACGTAATTTTAAATTAAAAAGATTATGAATTTGCTAAAAATCTATAAAAAGAGATAGAGTCAAATAAACTAGAAAGAGAGAGAGAAAGAATGATAAGAGAATAGTAGAGAGAGACTAACACGGATGTAGTAGAGAGAATTAGCAAGTATAGACGAAATGATAGTTCGAAAGAGAGAGAAAGAATGATTTATTTAAGAAGATAAGATAATAGTAGAGAGAGAGACCTAACACGGGTGTAGTAGAGAGAATTGGTAGATATAGACAACTAAGCACTGATGAGGTAACAATGTTATTTTCCTTGAAATGATAATTCGGAAGAGAGAGAAAGAATAATTTCTTTAGGAAGATAAAAAAATAGTAGAGAGAGAGAGACCTAACACGGGTGTAGTAGAGAGAATTGGTAGATATAGACGTCTAAGCACTGATTAACTAAGAATCTTATTTTCCATGAAATGCTAATTCGTCAAAGTCAAACGGGAAAATGTATCGTAGAATAAAGGAAAATGTTTATTTTTATTTGGACCTAGTATTTACTCGATATTTATGATTAAATTTTGAATATTTTTACTCAAATCGGAAAGTTTAACCTCTTGGGCTTTGATAAACAAATAAATTTAACTTTACAAAAACAAAAATAGTTATTTGTAACACAAACAAATGTTTTCTTTAACATTGAGAAAATATTTTTGAAAAATTTAATAAAAATTAAAAAAACAAAAACTTAAATATTTTGAAAATTTATTAAAAATTCAAAAACTCAAAATTTAAACATTGAAGCGAAACAAATTTCAAGAAAAATCTTTAAAATTTCAAGCGGACAAACGATAAAACAATGGAAATATTAAAAATTGAAATTTAAAAAATTTTGGGAAAATCTTCAAAAATAATTTAAATTTTCCAGTTAAGAAATTTGAAAATTCAATCAACAAACATTTTTTAAAATTAACTTTAAATGTTAAAGTTTTAATGGAGTTTTCAAATTTAACATAAACATTTTTAATAAAAGTTTTAACATGGAAAATTAATGGAACTGGAAAAATTAATTAAAAATTTTAAACGATTTTATAAATTTAACAGAAACATTTTTTAGTTAAAATGTTAACACGACAATTTTCAAAATTTAACAAAACATTTGAGTAAAAATTGTAAACTTTATAAAAAAAATTCAACATTGAGAAAACTTGAACTGGAAACAATTGGAGTTGGAACACGTTGGACAAATTTAATAGAAATCAAAAACAAGGACCAAAAGTTTTATAGAAAATATTAAAAATTCTACAAAACAAAACTGATTTATAACAATTTGAGTAAATTTTCAAAAAAACTAGAAAATATCGAATAATTTTTTTGATCGAACAAGTTGTTTTGAAATTTCGTTAAGAAAGTAAATTTTAAAAATCCTTAAAATTATTAGTTTTTTTTTTAAGTCTAAAATTAAAATAAATTTATAATTTCCGTTTTGTTTTTTCAATTGGGAAAAAAGTAGAAAAATAAATATTCTTTGGTTTTTGAAAATTTTTAGCTGTAGTTTTCATCCCATTTTAAAGGATTTTAAAAATAATTATTTAAATAAAACTAATTGTATTGAAATTGACAAAACTAAACAACCCTAAAATTATATTATGTATATATATACAATTTGTACATTTTGGGAAAGAAATTCACCTGCTAGTATTGCTTATAACCCCTTATTAAAAATAATCATTACTAAATTACCTGGTTTAAATTGTTACTCCCTAATGGGCCAAAGTGGTGTGTTGTATAACGGAGGCACAATTACGTAAATTGGTTAAAGCGGCCGCTGCTATATTCTCTTCTTCGGTTAAACCGGTCTCTATGATTTGCAAACGTCCATAGCCTTGCGATGACGAGGTAGAGCTATAATCCGACATAGTTTCATCTTGATCATCGTATAGAGGGGGTTGTTGCGTTTGATGGGTATTATATAAAACTTCAGGCTCTTTAGTTGTTAAGGGGGAGGTGGTGATTTGTGCTATGGTGGTTACTGGTTGTTGCTGGTGTATGGGTGAGCAGTTGGCCGATGAAGTTGTTGTAGTATTCTGAGTATCTTCGGATTTTTCTTCTTGTTGTACTGCTGCAGCTTTTGGCTGATGTGTCAATTGATGTTTTTTGAGATAAGCCTGACGTTTGAATTTCTTGCCACAGTCTTGACAATTATATATAGTTTCAGAATCCTCCGATTTTTTACTCGATTTCTGTTCCTTATTCTCTTTTTTATTAGATTGTGTGGAACCGGAACCTATAGTTGCCACTGTGCCATCTTTACGTGGCTTATGCCAACGCCGATGAGAAGCCAAATTAGCAGGACAATTAAATTGTTTGCCACATTCGGGACAACGATATTCGAGTAGTACAATACAGGCACAACGATGTTGGGCCAAACCGAAAGCATCATCAAATTTAATGCGACACAATTTGCACACATAATCACCTATAACATTTTTAATGGCAGCCAATTCGGCTTTAGTTTCTTCGGTTATTTCTACGATATTGTATTTGGGATCAATATCACCATTGCTATACTGCATGCTGCCATCGGTGATGTCTTCTAGGGGGCGTATAATGGTACCCGATACTGGTGAAGAAGTTTCTTCATCGAATTTAAGTTTTCTAGTGGCCTTATTGCTGCGATTATTTTTTGTGCTGTTTGCGGCTGTTGAAGTCTGATTTTTGCCTGTTTTGGGTGCTGTATCCGAAACTTTAATAGGTTTAGCTGGGGTATTTTCTACCAAAGGTTGTGGTTTATTATTATTGTTGTCAATCTTATAGATTTTGGATTGTTGATTCTCTTTGCTATCGCTTTCAGCTTCTGAACTGGTTTCTGAGAATTTTCTCTTTTTAGTGGGTGTCAAGGGTGGGGTTATGGGCTTATTATGTTGTTGCTGTGTTATGGTGATGGTAGCTGTAGTAGTGGTGGTGTTGGTTGCTGCACTGTTAGTGTTAACAGCATTCTCACCCTCACCGATCATTTGACATTGTTGTACCAATTCATCGATGATTTCATCACTTGCCTGGGAAGCAGTATCACTGCAGGGTTCAGTATAAATCTCGGTGAAATTGGCCGCCATGGGCACTTCACATTCCAATTGAGGCGACATAGATTTTCTAGACAAATCCAATGGAATTTCACATTTAGTTTTAATATTCAAATAACGACTGCGATATTTGGGTGGCAGCGAAGCCACTGTGGTCAGCAAACCCAAACCATGAGGCATGCCTCCTATAGAATGGGCATAGGTGGCATTGCTAAGCATTTGTAAATTATGTTGCGTTACGGTAGCCATTGTTTTAAAATTTGCACTTTTTTTGTACCGGCTTTTCGTTTCAAAATTTTCTTTTTATTTTAATAATTTCCAAATAAATTTTTTTAAAAAACAACGAACACAAATTATTTTTAACACTTTTTTTTTACAAAAACATTTAAATAAATTTAAAGCAAAACTAAAATTAAGTTTTAAAATATTGCAAAAGTCTTTGTTAGACTTGGTTGGTTGTACGGCGTTAGCGATTTAGAGTAGGTGGTTGCAGTTGTTGTTGGGGAGGTAAGGAAAAACTAAAACTTAACAAAAATATATTTTTAACAAAACGTTGTAGAAACAAAAAAAGATTTTTATTATTTTGTGCTCGTTCGTTGTGCTCTATGCGACGTTTTTGTTAAGAATGACTAGAATTTTATCCTGTCTGGCAATTTATATCAAAATGCTAGTGAACCCTTAGTTAGAAAAATAACAAATAAACAAATGTATAAACAACCCAAAAGGGAAAAAATCCTACCAAAAACCAACTAATACAACAACGACCTTCCAACCAGACAAACTGAAACACACACACACACACAAACATAAATTCAGATACAACAAATTCAACCCCCATTTGAGACGGCGTTGTCCTTTTAGCCAGACAATCATTTAGTAAAACTCAAATATTAGTCACCCTTTTTTATTTTAAATACATTTCACACTCATTCACACACACACAAACAACTTCATAATTATCAGCAGCAGCAACAAACATCATTATTATGATTATGTTGCAACAACAAACGCCTGAAAGCCGGCGTCAGTGAAAGTCCTTTGCACTCTTTGGTTGTTCATACTCTCTATACATAGAACAAGGGAAACATCATGCATGCACTGCTTTTTTTTGTATTTACAACACACACACAGAAAACCCAAACCAGGCAAAAGGACGAACTGTTAAACAAAAGGATACAAAACATAAAATAACAAACAACAAAATTTAGAAATATTTTATTTGGTGGGGTAGGTATCCCTATTAATGTAAGGATTGCTTTTCATGCTGCTGCGAATTCTACTACGACTACGTTTATTTACTACAACTTCTATGCCTATGTCTGTCTGTATGTCTGCTTGCTAGGAGGACTTAGTCTACTACTACAACAACTTCAAGTTTTACTACGAGTAAGTGTCTGATTGTTGTTATTGTTGTTGTTTGTTTGGTAGTAAAATTGAAAACGGCACATGCCATAGATAGCTTTTTTTAATCACATTTGTTGCCGGAAATGCTTGTTTGTGTGTATTAGTGGTAGTGTTTGTGACTAGTACCAACAAACAATTTAACTATAAAAGTAAATTTCCAAAAAATTTTCTCTTTAGAAAGCCATCTGAAGTTATACACCTAGGACGCTATCGAGCCTATTGCACGCACCTTTATATGGCCCGTTTGCTCCTAGCAACAGAAAACTATTATTTTTCTCATCACTATGTTATTCTAATCTGGAATCAGTGTTTCCACTGAGGAAATATCAAGCACATGTGTCATAGTGGAAATCCTATGTAGCGCCCAACGTGCCTTGTTGATCCAATGTAGTGTCTCCATTTAATTTTTCGGTCAAGAAGTACATCTGTATGTCACCGGTAACATATTGATCAGAAAACACTCAATACACTCAGAAATGTCTGTATATATTGTAAAAAGACAGATTTATAGTCATCGTCGTCTAGTCTATAGTCTAGTCTATAGTCTAGTCTATAGTCTAGTCTATAGTCTAGTCTATAGTCTAGTCTATAGTCTAGTCTATAGTCTAGTCTATAGTCTAGTCTATAGTCTAGTCTATAGTCTAGTCTATAGTCTAGTCTATAGTTTAGTCTATAGTCTAGTCTATAGTCTCTATAGTCTAGTCTATAGTCTAGTCTATAGTCTAGTCTATAGTCTAGTCTATAGTCTAGTCTATAGTCTAGTCTATAGTCTAGTCTATAGTCTAGTCTATAGTCTAGTCTATAGTCTAGTCTATAGTCTAGTCTATAGTCTAGTCTATAGTCTAGTCTATAGTCTAGTCTATAGTCTAGTCTATAGTCTAGTCTATAGTCTAGTCTATAGTCTAGTCTATAGTCTAGTCTATAGTCTAGTCTATAGTCTAGTCTATAGTCTAGTCTATAGTCTAGTCTATAGTCTAGTCTATAGTCTAGTCTATAGTCTAGTCTATAGTCTAGTCTATAGTCTAGTCTATAGTCTAGTCTATAGTCTAGTCTATAGTCTAGTCTATAGTCTAGTCTATAGTCTAGTCTATAGTCTAGTCTATAGTCTAGTCTATAGTCTAGTCTATAGTCTAGTCTATAGTCGTCTCTAGTCTAGTCTATAGTCTAGTCTATAGTCTAGTCTATAGTCTAGTCTATAGTCTAGTCTATAGTCTAGTCTATAGTCTAGTCTATAGTCTAGTCTATAGTCTAGTCTATAGTCTAGTCTATAGTCTAGTCTATAGTCTAGTCTATAGTCTAGTCTATAGTCTAGTCTATAGTCTAGTCTATAGTCTAGTCTATAGTCTAGTCTATAGTCTAGTCTATAGTCTAGTCTATAGTCTAGTCTATAGTCTAGTCTATAGTCTAGTCTATAGTCTAGTCTATAGTCTAGTCTATAGTCAAGTCTATAGTCTAGTCTATAGTCTAGTCTATAGTCTAGTCTATAGTCTAGTCTATAGTCTAGTCTATAGTCTAGTCTATAGTCTAGTCTATAGTCTAGTCTATAGTCTAGTCTATAGTCTAGTCCATAGTCTAGTCTATAGTCTAGTCTATAGTCTAGTCTATAGTCTAGTCTATAGTCTAGTCTATAGTCTAGTCTAGTCTAGTCTATAGTCTAGTCTATAGTCTAGTCTATAGTCTAGTCTATAGTCTAGTCTATAGTCTAGTCTATAGTTTAGTCTATAGTCTAGTCTATAGTCTAGTCTATAGTCTAGTCTATAGTCTAGTCTATAGTCTAGTCTATAGTCTAGTCTATAGTCTAGACTATAGTCTAGTCTATAGTCTAGTCTATAGTCTAGTCTATAGTCTAGTCTATAGTCTAGTATAGTCTAGACTATAGTCTAGTCTATAGTCTAGTCTATAGTCTAGTCTATAGTCTAGTCTATAGTCTAGTCTATAGTCTAGTCTATAGTCTAGTCTATAGTCTAGTCTATAGTCTAGTCTATAGTCTAGTCTATAGTCTAGTCTATAGTCTATAGTCTAGTCTATAGTCTAGTCTATAGTCTAGTCTATAGTCTAGTCTATAGTCTAGTCTATAGTCTAGTCTATAGTCTAGTCTATAGTCTAGTCTATAGTCTAGTCTATAGTCTAGTCTATAGTCTAGTCTATAGTCTAGTCTATAGTCTAGTCTATAGTCTAGTCTATAGTCTAGTCTATAGTCTAGTCTATAGTCTAGTCTATAGTCTAGTCTATAGTCTAGTCTATAGTCTAGTCTATAGTCTAGTCTATAGTCTAGTCTATAGTCTAGTCTATAGTCTAGTCTATAGTCTAGTCTATAGTCTAGTCTATAGTCTAGTCTATAGTCTAGTCTATAGTCTAGTCTATAGTCTAGTCTATAGTCTAGTCTAGTCTAGTCTATAGTCTAGTCTATAGTCTAGTCTATAGTCTAGTCTATAGTCTAGTCTATAGTCTAGTCTATAGTCTAGTCTATAGTCTAGTCTATAGTCTAGTCTATAGTCTAGTCTATAGTCTAGTCTATAGTCTAGTCTATAGTCTAGTCTATAGTCTAGTCTATAGTCTAGTTTATAGTCTAGTCTATAGTCTAGTCTATAGTCTAGTCTATAGTCTAGTCTATAGTCTAGTATAGTCTAGTCTATAGTCTAGTCTATAGTCTAGTCTATAGTCTAGTCTATAGTCTAGTCTATAGTCTATTTTATAGTCTAGTCTATAGTCTAGTCTATAGTCTAGTCTATAGTCTAGTCTATAGTCTAGTCTATAGTCTAGTCTATAGTCTAGTCTATAGTCTAGTCTATAGTCTAGTCTATAGTCTAGTCTATAGTGTAGTCTATAGTCTAGTCTATAGTCTAGTCTATAGTCTAGTCTATAGTGTAGTCTATAGTCTAGTCTATAGTCTAGTCTAGTCTATAGTCTAGTCTATAGTCTAGTCTATAGTCTAGTCTATAGTCTAGTCTATAGTCTAGTCTATAGTCTAGTCTATAGTCTAGTCTATAGTCTAGTCTATAGTCTAGTCTATAGTCTAGTCTATAGTCTAGTCTATAGTCTAGTCTATAGTCTAGTCTATAGTCTAGTCTATAGTCTAGTCTATAGTCTAGTCTATAGTCTAGTCTATAGTCTAGTCTATAGTCTAGTCTATAGTCTAGTCTAGTCTATAGTCTAGTCTAGTCTAGTCTATAGTCTAGTCTAGTCTATAGTCTAGTCTAGTCTAGTCTAGTCTAGTCTAGTCTAGTCTAGTCTAGTCTATAGTCTAGTCTAGTCTAGTCTATAGTCTATAGTCTAGTCTAGTCTAGTCTATAGTCTAGTCTAGTCTATAGTCTAGTCTATAGTCTAGTCTATAGTCTAGTCTATAGTCTAGTCTATAGTCTAGTCTATAGTCTAGTCTATAGTCTAGTCTATAGTCTAGTTTATAGTCTAGTCTATAGTCTAGTCTATAGTCTAGTCTATAGTCTAGTCTATAGTCTAGTCTATAGTCTAGTCTATAGTCTAGTCTATAGTCTAGTCTATAGTCTAGTCTATAGTCTAGTCTATAGTCTAGTCTATAGTCTAGTCTATAGTCTAGTCTATAGTCTCTATAGTCTAGTCTATAGTCTAGTCTATAGTCTAGTCTATAGTCTAGTCTATAGTCTAGTCTATAGTCTAGTCTATAGTCTAGTCTATAGTCTAGTCTATAGTCTAGTCTATAGTCTAGTCTATAGTCTAGTCTATAGTCTAGTCTATAGTCTAGTCTATAGTCTAGTCTATAGTCTAGTCTATAGTCTAGTCTATAGTCTAGTCTATAGTCTAGTCTATAGTCTAGTCTATAGTCTAGTCTATAGTCTAGTCTATAGTCTAGTCTATAGTCTAGTCTATAGTCTAGTCTATAGTCTAGTCTATAGTCTAGTCTATAGTCTAGTCTATAGTCTAGTCTATAGTCTAGTCTATAGTCTAGTCTATAGTCTAGTCTATAGTCTAGTCTATAGTCTAGTCTATAGTCTAGTCTATAGTCTAGTCTATAGTCTAGTCTATAGTCTAGTCTATAGTCTAGTCTATAGTCTAGTCTATAGTCTAGTCTATAGTCTAGTCTATAGTCTAGTCTATAGTCTATAGTCTAGTCTATAGTCTAGTCTATAGTCTAGTCTATAGTCTAGTCTATAGTCTAGTCTATAGTCTAGTCTATAGTCTAGTCTATAGTCTAGTCTATAGTCTAGTCTATAGTCTGTCTATAGTCTAGTCTATAGTCTAGTCTATAGTCTAGTCTATAGTCTAGTCTATAGTCTAGTCTATAGTCTAGTCTTATAGTCTAGTCTATAGTCTAGTCTATAGTCTAGTCTATAGTTAGTCTATAGTCTAGTCTATAGTCTAGTCTATAGTCTAGTCTATAGTCTAGTCTTAGTCTAGTCTATCGTCTAGTCTATAGTCTAGTCTATAGTCTAGTCTATAGTCTAGTCTATAGTCTAGTCTATAGTCTAGTCTATAGTCTAGTCTATAGTCTAGTCTATAGTCTAGTCTATAGTCTAGTCTATAGTCTAGTCTATAGTCTAGTCTATAGTCTAGTCTATAGTCTAGTCTATAGTCTAGTCTATAGTCTAGTCTATAGTCTAGTCTATAGTGTAGTCTATAGTCTAGTCTATAGTCTAGTCTATAGTCTAGTCTATAGTCTAGTCTATAGTCTAGTCTATAGTCTAGTCATAGTCTAGTCTAGTTAGTCTAGTCTAGTCTATAGTCTAGTCTATAGTCTAGTCTATAGTCTAGTCTATAGTCTAGTCTATAGTCTAGTCTATAGTCTAGTCTATAGTCTAGTCTATAGTCTAGTCTATAGTCTAGTCTATAGTCTAGTCTAAAGTCTAGCCTATAGTCTAGTCTATAGTCTAGTCTATAGTCTAGTCTATAGTCTAGTCTATAGTCTAGTCTAGTCTAGTCTATAGTCTAGTCTATAGTCTAGTCTATAGTCTAGTCTATAGTCTAGTCTATAGTCTAGTCTATAGTCTAGTCTATAGTCTAGTCTATAGTCTAGTCTATAGTCTAGTCTATAGTCTAGTCTATAGTCTAGTCTATAGTCTAGTCTATAGTCTAGTCTATAGTCTAGTCTATAGTCTAGTCTATAGTCTAGTCTATAGTCTAGTCTATAGTCTAGTCTATAGTCTAGTTTATAGTCTAGTATATGGTCTAGTCTATAGTCTAGTATATGGTCTAGTCTATAGAATAGTCTAGTCTATAGATAACAATCAACACCAATGTTTACTGGGTTAGCATTAAGCA
>NW_023994606.1:47500-92500 GCF_015586225.1 Lucilia sericata | reverse complement strand
TATAAATGTATGATGTGGATGTCAAAATTTGTGAGCTCTATCTCTAGTGTTTTCCCAGATATACGAATTTTTGCATTTAATTCATATGGAAGGTGCCAAGCCCTCTATTGCTATTCCGCCCAATTATTATCCAAATGTTCACATGAATGTCAAAGTTGTTTTTGTAAAATTTGACGATTCAAGCTCCAATAGTTTCCCAGATATACGAATTTTGGCATTTAACTCATATGGAAGGAGCCACGCCCCCTTTTGCTATTCCAGCTTTCTAGATCAACATTTTTGATCTAGACTTTACAGTTACCGTGCAAATTTTGAAAATTTTAGCTCTGATGGGTTCTCAGATATACGAATTTTTTTATTTAATTCATATGGGAGGTGCCACGCCTCTTAATTTTAATGAACCCATTTTGTCTTAAATATTCATAATGATACTGGCCCCGACAAAATGTAATTTCTCAGATATACTGATTTCATATTTTCTCTATATGAATGGTACCACGCCTACTATAGCTAATCCGCCCTTTTTGTACACAAATGTTCAAATTAATGTCAAAATTGTTTATATACAATTTCAGGATTTCAGCCGTTGTCATTTTAGAGATATACTATTTCAAATACTTATTTTTCATGCTGGCGTGATATCCCATCTTCATATTCCGAAATAAAAAGTAGCCTCTAAAATTTTAGTATAATCGGACCTGTCCGTCTAGGTGTCTATAGACTTCCAATTAAATTTCATGGGTTATGAATCATTTTAAAAGTAGAAATTTGTTCTTAAAACTTCTTTAAAGATCTTTAGGAAAGTCCTAACGAGAACAGGATGATAAGCCTCCTCAGTATGAATGAGTCCAATTAAGACGGCAAGTATTATCTGTGGATTTACAATTATACAAAATTGGACGAGCGGTTTCAGACATATGTAGAGAGAATAATGAAACTCTGCAACACTTTAATAATATCTTGAGAGTGATTTCGACAACTTTAAGAAACTACATTCAGGAAACTGAGCCAATAGTGGCCGTGGTATATTTCTTCGGATTTTATGTATTAGACATTCTCTTCTCGACCTAAGCTAACCAATAAATTTAAAAGTAATTTTTTGAAGGGAACCATAAATGTGGTCTTTATAAAACTAATTTGAGTTCTGTGTTTCAGGACCAAATGAAATCAAGGATCAGTTTTCAATATAACCCCACTGGATTGTAGGACCTTAAGCAACTAACGATCAGGCAGCGTATAGTTCGACAATATTTTTTGTTCACCTTTCCTTCCTGTTATATATGGAATGACAAAATCAATATAACTCCACTGGGTTGTAAGAACCTTTAGCAACCACCGATCATACTGTATTGATCGGTCTTTATTCGTATAAGATTACGCCTTGTGAACTTTTCGAGATTTTCCACATTCAGCAGATCATAAGCAACTCCTCATTAGTCTCTTAAAGCTTAAATCTCACGTAAGCCATCGTCCGAATGTAAGTTTAACTGTCAACATTCTTTTACCCCAGAAGGTTAGCAATTCATATATCTGATTTGGGTAAAAAACACCTAAATCCTTTGAAATCAGACGCCGAGTGGATGTGCGTGCTTCTTTTAACCTAACCTATGATTCAGACACGTTCTGGATTTGCAGTTGAGACCACCACCTGAAATAAATTTTACAGTCTTCCTTAACGGAGTAACCGCTCTTTACATATGGAACAGACTTTTTCAGAGTATCAGTATATCATTCGAAGAATAGGTCATATGACATACATCAGCTCCTAACCTAGTGAACAAACGTTATGAGCTAAGGCATGGGAACACCTCCATATGGAAGCAATCGAATATAGCCACAATATATAAAATAAACATCTGATTCAAGGTGATCCTCCTCGTAGGGGGCAGGGAATACAAATTTCCTTTACAACTGATTTTGATTGAAAACTTTGAAATTTTCTTTTAGTTCCCAACCAAATAGGGCCATCCTAATACACACATGAATATATGTGTGTTTATGTATTAATGTATCTGTGTTCCTAAGAGTTTATCAAGTTATTTGCTTTATTTTTGTTTTTGCTTACTTCTATTCCTATTGTTGTATATTTTTATTTCATTCTATTCCTCTTGTATTTTTTTTTTTTTTTGCATTTTTCAATACTCATCGACTTGTTGTTCTTATTTTATGATTGTATTTGTAACACAATTCCTCAGTTTTTATTTGGTTGCATATAGAAAATGAAATTTTTATTTCAGGTTTCCATTTCATGATAGAAGTTTTGAAAAACAACTGCCAGGCTACCACACATACACTTCTGTCAGGACAGGGAGAGGAACAGAGAACAAGTAGAAGGTTTATTGTGACAGCCACCCCCTTTGGATAGCTATTCTTTAGTCAGAACTTTGGGTGGGTGAATTTGTGTGTGTCTTGAGTTCGGGAATACATAGTGCATTTTTGTTATTATTGCTGCTGTTGTTCGGTGTGTGCAGGGTTAACCCACCCTCAATATGATTTTTTTCTACTTCTCGTCTTGTTTTGGATTCTTTTTGTTTTATTTTATAAGATCCTTTTAGTTATTAAATAAGGTTTTGAAAGTTGGAAATTTTTGTTACTTTATGGGAAACTGGGGTTTTTTCCCACCAACAAAAATTGAAAAGTATTATCGAAAATTAAATAATTATATCAGGATATAGTCTTAATTATATAATAATTAACTCACAACGGCCGGGACAGCAATTGTCGACAGGTGACATGCTGTGCCTTTATTTCTTTTATATTTGGAAATTTTCTTGTTCCAAATGTTGGTCTACAAATCAGTGCAAAGGTCTTTTAAATTCCATATACTGATCTTTAAATGATAGTTAAAAACTTAAAAATAATGTTCCGCTTGATTTCACCTTAATCACCTGTCAACAGCCCTCTTTGAAAACATCCCCCTTAAAACACCTCTTTCAAACTATTTCAACTTGTCACAGTTTTCCCATCTCTGTTTTACAATGCATTTAATAGTAAATTTCAAGGCGAGTACACTTTCGCTTTATGTTCCATTTCCATCTCAGCCATGCATCTAAGCATGTGCGTATCCAAGTATTTAATGCGTTGTAATTTACTTAAATGTTGTTGTGTAAACGCGCGTTTTTTGTTCGTTATTACTCTTCTTGTTGGTTTTTCGAAAACAACATTTTAAAGGCCTCTCTACCATAAGTCTGACGATGATGCCCTTAAGCCATGATGCAGCAAATTTTGCCACTTTGACAGCTAACCCCTGAGAATGCATCAATGCGTCTAACGGCCAAAAACGGCATACGAGTTTATCGTATGGCGTACTTCTAATACTTCTTTTTGTTGTTTGTTTCAGAACTTATTTGGTAGGCAAACAACCACTCCTCGTTGGTTGCTTTTTTTCTGTCCGTCTTTAATGGCTGTGCTGCTGCATATTATCAAGTGTTTGAACGTTCATCATAATTTTTTATGTTACTAGAGGGGTTTTATATGATGATGCTTTGTTTTTGTATACTTTGCTTACTTCTTACTTTCATATGTATTGAGTTCATTTAGTGCACCCTACGTTTTGATTGATATATAAAGCAGAATACAAAACAACGACGAACGGCCAGATTCTCAGACAGGGTAAAAGACAGAGCAGGGGCGGCGAAGCGAAGGACGCGGGGAAACAGGGGGGGACAGGCCCAAGGGAAAGAGGGAGACGAAAAGACGGGAGGGGGAACAGGACCGAAACGGAACGCGGGAAGCGGAACAAGAGGCCGCGAGAAAAAAGGGAAAAGGGGAGGCGCGAAGGGGACAGGACGAGCGAGAGCGAGCGAGCGAGCGAGCGAGCGAGCGAGCGAGCGAGCGAGCGAGCGAGCGAGCGAGCGAGCGAGCGAGCGAGCGAGCGAGCGAGCGAGAGAGAGAGCGAGCGAGCGAGCGAGCGAGCGAGCGAGCGAGCGAGCGAGCGAGCGAGCGAGCGAGCGAGCGAGCGAGCGAGCGAGCGAGCGAGCGAGCGAGCGAGCGAGCGAGCGAGCGAGCGAGCGAGCGAGCGAGCGAGCGAGCGAGCGAGCGAGCGAGCGAGCGAGCGAGCGAGCGAGCGAGCGAGCGAGCGAGCGAGCGAGCGAGCGAGCGAGCGAGCGAGCGAGCGAGCGAGCGAGCGAGCGAGCGAGCGAGGAGCGAGCGAGCGAGCGAGCGAGCGAGCGAGCGAGCGAGCGAGCGAGCGAGCGAGCGAGCGAGCGAGCGAGAGCGAGCGAGCGAGCGAGCGAGCGAGCGAGCGAGCGAGCGAGCGAGCGAGCGAGCGAGCGAGCGAGCGAGCGAGCGAGCGAGCGAGCGAGCGAGCGAGCGAGCGAGCGAGCGAGCGAGCGAGCGAGCGAGCGAGCGAGCGAGCGAGCTAGCGAGCGAGCGAGAGCGAGCGAGCGAGCGAGCGAGCGAGCGAGCGAGCGAGCGAGCGAGCGAGCGAGCGAGCGAGCGAGCGAGCGAGCGAGCGAGCGAGCGAGCGAGCGAGCGAGCGAGCGAGCGAGCGAGCGAGCGAGCGAGCGAGCGACCGAGCGAGCGAGCGAGCGAGCGAGCGAGCGAGCGAGCGAGCGAGCTAGCGAGGAGCGAGCGAGCGAGCGAGCGAGCGAGAGCGAGCGAGGAGCGATCTAGCGAGCGAGAGCGAGCGAGCGAGCAGCGAGCGAGCGAGCGAGCGAGCGAGCGAGCGAGCGAGCGAGCGAGCGAGCGAGCGTAGCGAGATTATCGATCTAGCGATCGATCTATCTAGCGATCTATCGAGCTATCTAGCTATCTATCGATCGATCTATCTATCTAGCTATCTATCTATCTATCGATCTATCGATCTATCTATCATCGTCTATCTATCTATCTATCTATCTATCTATCTATCTATCTATCTATCTATCTATCTATCTATCTATCTACAACCTACAGGAGGCGCACATCTGTCCGTATAATTATATACATATGCTGAATCCGAATCTAACCTCAGGTTCGCCATCACTGCAGGGATTTGAGATATTGTCCTGAAATTTTTAAATATTGGTCCTTTTTTAAACGTTATAACAGTACCAAGACAACGTTTGTCTTCTGAAAGTCCATCCTGTCAACTTTTTTATTCAAGATATCTTCACCTAAAGCTTGAAAACTGGTGGCTTTCTGTGTCTGTCCATCCATCAACTTCGACGAAGAGATTTTGAGTCCAGATTCGAATTCAACGCATCTCAATCATTTTGAAAAATATATACTTTGTTCGCTGGATTATAAATTTGCCAGTCTGTGTAATTATTTTATATGTTAAGGATCTATAGTGTGTCATACAATCTGCTAATACCTCCTGTTATAGATTTAATCGCTTTTGTTATTTTTTTTTTTTTTTTTTTCTTCTCGAAATAATTCACAGCAGACATTTTTGCGCTAAAGACAAAAACAGTGCTTCCATTTATGTTGAAATGTTTTATAAAAATTGAAATGTAATTAATGTTTGTTTATTTTTATTTTTTTTTTTTTTTTGTAAATGTGCATTGTGTCTGTTCGTCTATAACATCATTCCCATTAACGCTATAACGTTTATGTAACATAAATATTTATATGTATTTATGGCAGCAACAGAACCATTAGAGTTTGCTTCGTTTCTTGATTGTTAGCTTGATGGTGTCTTGTAATCATAATCATACTCATACATGACATTCCCATCAACAGTAACATTGTCATCTCGCCATCTTCATCAACAATCATCATCATGGTTATTTTGTTCATATCAACAGACGAAATCTGAGTATTTCGTCTGTTGATGACTTTTGTTTAACTTTTTTTTTTTTGCTTTTTTCGAATACACTCTGGTGCATATGGAAATTATACACAAAAAAAATTATATAAAATTGTTCCCATTTTATTTCAAGTTAAGTATTCTTTATGAGTTGCTATTGCTGTTGTTTCCTTAAGGCCACATTAGTATGCAATTAAATTGTTTTATTTGTGGTGACAAGAATTGTTGGTTGATCATCAGCATCATCATGTTCTTCATAAATAATAAAAGTGAAAGCATTTTTCGTATAAATACATGTTGTTTTTTATTTATCCACATTTTATTTTTTAATTTAAAGTACTTTTCCTTTTTATTTCAAATATATTCATATGTACTTGTTAAAGTTAAATGTTTGATTTGTTAGGAGAAAAAATAATTTCGTATGTTATTGGAAAAGAATGTTCGATCATTGAAGAAAATGGTTTTTCAAAATGTAAAGAAATTATTTATATTATCCCAGTAAAAACTTTCATTACCATGTAAGCGGTTAAAATGCCAAAATTTACTTACACAAAAGCATTTTAAGTCATTATTTTAACACGGTGATGTCATTGGAGGCAAGTACTTACCACAAACGATTACAAGTAATTTGAAAAAGTAGTCATTGAAAGTCGCCTGAAAAAACGTATACAGCCTCTATATCTTCACTGGCAAGATGACTAATAATTTAGAAAGTATTTATATAATACATTATTAGTAAGACCTTATTAGACTACTTCTATGCAATCTAGACGATATGTAGTAGTCATAGAAAAGTATATTCTTAGATAAGTAGTAGTAGTAATTTAAAGCCATTTCCCAGTTTTTGCTGGGATAATGTTAAAATATTTAGCTTGTGTACACGAATATATGTTTAAACTGTAAACTACGAGTTTATGAAAAAGTGAAAAGCGTCTGATCCCAGTAAAAACATGGTAATTACTTGTACTTACCCAACAACTTACTTTTCAATGTTTACTACATCGTCTGCATTACTTAGAAGTAGTCTAGTAATGACTTACAAATCATTTTATATGTAACGACTTACATTTTATTTAATTCCGCAAAAAAGGAAACATTTGTGGAAATCAGTCATTTTCATTTTTATACCCACCATCAAAAAAGATGGTGGTATATTGATTTTGCCATTGCGTTTGTAACACATCGTAATATTGGGTCCTTGTCTGTCTGTCTGTTGAAAAAAAGATAGAGTCCGAACGGAATGAGCTAGAGGGTTCAAATTTTATACAAGTATTCTCTATAGGTAAGGTTTGTTTGGTTTTGAAAATGGGGCACGTTTTCGGATAGCCCCCATACAATTGGATCCCCGAAAAACAGTCTTAACAGGCATATTTCTTTTAAAAGTGTATCTATAGCGATGAAATTCAACACAAATAAGTTTCATATGAGCCAAAATCTTCTTACCAAATATTATGAGGACGACCCCATAATTGACCCTGTCCCCCATATAAGGTCCCCTTCAGAAAATGACTTTAACGCTCATTACTAACATAAAAATACGAGTATAGCGATGAAATTTGACATAAGTAAGTCTTTTTTTGTCCAAAATCTCTCTGCCAAATTTTATGTGGATCGGTTCATAATTCACCTTAACCCCCATATAAGATCCCCTTCAGAACATTTCTATAATGTTTATTACTGGCTTAAAAATACGAGTATATCGATGAAATTTGACTGAAGTAAGTGCCTTGCGAGACAAAACTACTTAACTAAATTTTATTTGGATCGGTCTATAATTGATCCCTTACCCCCTATAAGGTCCCCTTCAGAAAATTACTCTAACGCTCATTACTGGCTTAAAAGTAAGTGCATTGAGATGAAATTCGACATAACTGAGATTCTTGTGAGCTAAAACCACTCTACTGGCTTTTATGAGAATCGGCATATGATTGATCCCCATATAAGATCCCCTTCAGAAAATGACTTTAAAGTTCTTAGTGGCTGAAAAATACGAGTAAAGCGATGGAATTCGACACACATAAGTTTTATACGAGTTAAAATTTCTCTAACAAATTTATTGATGATCGGTCCATTAATGACCCTAGCCGCTTTTATAGGAATTCAAATCTTCCTACCGAATTTCGAAGAGTTTCAGTAACTTACCCTAACCGTCCATATAAGCCTGCCTCCAGAAAATTACTTTAAGGCTAATTACTAAAATAAAAATACGAGTACAGCGATGATATTCGATGTAAACATGTTTATATGAACCAAAATCGGTCAAAACATTTTTATGAAAAACAGTTAGTTAATTTGAGGAGTGATCATGATGTTAGGGGAGCATTCCCTTTAAGGCATACGGTTTGATGGTCTGTATATGAGATATAACACTTTTACTTGTTCTGGTTTTACATGTTTGTTGAACTCAATTTTCTGAAGAACCCAGATATCTTAAGGATTTTTTTTTATGGAAAATATTTGATAAAAACTTTACCTGTATAAAAATGTTTCTCTTCATAGAAAATTATTGATTAAATTTAATTTTTAAATTTTGAAGTCAGTTTTTTTGGAAAATACTTTATTACCAAGCCAATCTAAAAAAGAGTTAAATAAATAAAGCAACAGTAGACAAAGCTTAATAAATTTTCCCTGATCCAATATGTTTGCATTATATTGTATTGTAGCAGTATGAATGAATATGTTGCTATTGTAGGCTATATTCTATTGCGGCAATATGTTGTGTAATCTATAAACATGTGTACATATTTACATATGTTTGTTGCTTTATTTGTCTGTCGGCTTGCAAACATCTTCTGGTTAAAAGTGTTTTGTTGCATATTTGAAGTATCATAATTTTTGTTGTAGATTCAACATGCTCTTGTATAATACTTCAGGCATGATTGTCTTTTAGACATCAAATGCATTTTTTTCCACCATTTTTTTTTTTTTTTTTTTGTTTTCCATTTCTATAATGTCTACTGAATTTATATTATAATTATTAAATCGTCAAATTAAAGAATATTTTGAAAAAAAGGATTGTGAGGTGAAATTAAAAATTTAATAAATTGTTTAAGAAATAAATATTTTAAATTTAAGTCACTTGCTATACCCAACAAATACTTACTACGTTCGCTTACAAGTACGCAGTTAGATAAGTGCTTACTACGATCGCCTGCAATGAAAGAGTTAAGTGAAAACTAATAGTTTTCACGTGAAATATTCAATTTTTTCCCTTTGTATAAAAACTTAAATTGGAAAACTAAATGTTAAGGCTAAAAGGTAGGTTAGGTTGATAGGAGGATGTATACTACATCAAATCGGAAGAAATACATCTAGACCTCTATCGGGCCTGTTGTGCACTCCTTTTTATGAAAAAATATTCACTGAATGTATTATTTTTCAATGTTGAGAAACTCAGTTTCCTGGGCGAAATTCCTGAGAATTTTCCAATCAGAGTTAGTCAGGAATGTTATTTCCGGAATAACATTACTTCCGAGATACTTGGATCTAACTTTGACGAATGCTTGACAGTGGCAAAGAAAGTGCTCCAATCAGTGTTAGTCAGGAATGTTATTTCCGCAATAACATTCCTTGCAAGATAATTGGATCTAACTTCGACGAATGCCTAACAGTGGCAAAGAAAGTAATCCAGAGTTTCACAGTCCTCTCCACATGCTCTACATTCGTCTGAATCCGCACGTCCAATTTTGTAGTGATGTGCTTGTCTTCCTGTGTGTCCACTCAGAGTACGTACCATTATACTAACCTCAGACTTGCTCATTTTGAGGAGATTTCTCGTCTTGGTCTCATCAGGGTCATCTCATACGATCTTTGTGGCTCTACCCACCGTTTCATTATTTCAAGAGGCCTTATGGGATTCTCTCACCTGTCGGTAAATATATTAAGCACTGTGGGCGCCATATTTATTATAAACCAATTAACACATTCCCTTATTGCTCGGACTTCTGCCAGGAAGCTTGTCTTATGATTAGGTAAACGGTGGTATATTTCTATCTCTAGATCTTTAATATAGAACCCAAAGCCCACTGTGTCCCCCAATTTAGAGCCATCCGTGTAACAACGGACTCCTACTGGTATTTTCTCTAATGTTCCGCTTGACCAAACCAAGACATTCTATCTGGGATCAGCGTTTCGAAGTTTCCGACATATTCAGTGTCTGGTATGCGATCAGGCACGTCCGATGATTGTGTATAACCTTCCAATGTGTCCAGTATACATTGATGACGTGTCCTATAACCGCTTTTGGCCAGTTCGCCTAAAGTAAAGAGCCGTTCGGCTGTAAGCGCCGCCTCATATCTTAAGTACGTTTCAATGGGTAGAATATCTAGCAACGTTTCCAGAACCTTGATTGAAGTAGTAAACATGGTACCACTTATACCTAAGCAGCATATACGCTGAACTCCCTGTAGTAGTTTGATATTACACTTTTTGTCGAAGGCAGTTCACCAGAATTGGTCTAATTACACTTTTATAAAGTCAATTTGTCATAGTAGGACTAAAACCCCATTTCATGCCTATAGTTCTCCTACATATCGCCCAGCACCGATGTGCCTTGTTGATCCTATCCTCTATGGGGCGTCTCCATTTTAATTTTCGGTCAAGGATTATACCTAAGTACCTAATTTTGTCTGTCACCAGTATCATCTTGCCCAGGAAGCAAGGTTCAGTATACATATAAATTTTTGTCTTTCTGGTGAAAAAATACAAATTTCCGTCTAACTAAGTCATTACTAGAGTGCTGTAAGTAATTACTAGGGTCCTTCTAAGTAATGCAGACTCTATGTAGTTGTCATTGCAAGGTAAGTTGTTGGGTAAGTACAAGTCATTACCATGTTTTTGCTGATTTGAATTCATTATTTTAACAAGGATACATATGTATGTCTTTGAAAGTAAATACTTACCACGCTCGCTTACAAATAGGGAGTTAAATAAGTCATTACTACACTCAATTACAAATAAGCAGTTATGTACCTAATTGGGCAATTTGATTCGGGCTACCCATTTACTCATTACAGATAAATTTCCTATAAATTTTTTCTCCTGTAACACTGTGCGTTGTATATTGTTTTACTTAGAAAGTTTTAAAACTTTTAGCATTAAAAAAACAGCTGCTAACGGACATTTCTGCCTCTTCTCTACAAGTAGGAAAAGTACAGTTCATTACACAAGCAATTAACGACCACACTTAACAATTAATTCCAATTATTTTTTAATTATACAAATTCAAGAAATCTTCAACAAATGGCTAACCATAAGACTACTTCTTAATATACTTACTTCTCGAAATTCATATGAAAACTGCACTTTTTATAGGTAATACTTACTTGCATACATATATAAAAAAAATATACAGATGTACATGTGTATTTAATTGGCAACATCCCTTCAAACATTTAGAAGGCAAAACTATTGCGCATCACCCCCGACGCCACGTCAGAAACACTTCTGGACGATTGTCAGACGAGAACGCACATTTTACAAAAACAAAATACATTTATTTCGAATTTTCGTCTTCTAGAAATATACTTTTAAGTTACTTCCGGATTATAGTTAGAAGAGTGCATCCATTTTGCTTAAACAAAAAACCATGACTGTTGAATTTTTTTCATCTGGAAGTATACGTTTTAGTGACTTCTGAATGAGAGTTGTATGAGAACACACATTTTACAATAACAAAATACATTGTTTCCTAATTTGTATCTTCTTGATTTGTATGTTTATGTCACTTCTGGAAGACAGTTTGAAGAGTGTTCACATTAATGTTGCATTTTATTCATCTGGAAATGTGGATTGTAGTCACTTCTGTACGATTGTCAGACGAGAGCACACATTTTACAAAAACAAAATACATTGATTTCTAGTTTTCCGTCTGGAAGTATACTTTTAGGTTACTTCCGGATGATAGTAAGAAGAGTACAAAAACAAAAAAATATAAATACTCCATTTTTTAGCGTGAACGCGAAAAAATAAAAATAAATAATGCAGAAATTTTGCTAAGTTCAGTTATGTTTTGTGTTTTGTCCAGTCATGTTCAGTTTTAATTATTCATTGTAAAACTTAAATGAGTTATTGAATAATATTGATAATATTTATAGAAAAATAGTGTAATTAATATATTGTGAATCTTAAGTAATAAAAAAAACCTATTTGACAGTGTTATGTTAAAAGTCAACTGTTAATAAACATTTAAGAAGGTTTTGTTAATTGGTGAAGTTTATTAAATATATTCCAAAAAGTAATTATCTTCAAGGATTATATAAATAAAATTAAAAAGTAAGTTGTCATATTTTACATTAAAATACTATTTTAGGAATAAGTTAACAACTCTAAACGGCTTCCATTTTCATTATTTTTAAACGAAGTCTAATATGTTTAATTAAAAATGATTTTATATTAAATTTCGTCTCTCTATTAATTGGTTTAGGAGTTATAAGCATTTAAAGACTTTTTCAAGTTGTACGTTTCGGCTTACATTTGATGAATATTGCATGAACATTTTAACCTATTTAGATTTATTTGAGTTAAAACTTAACTTTCAATATTTTTTAAACTATTTGCGCGTTTAGGTCCTGTTTCTAGATTACGTATGATCACTTTGAGCTAAAATTTTATTTGTTTTATACATAAATTATTTTTTGACTTCACTTGACACGAAATTGCCCATATAAGATATTTAATATTAAAATCAAATATTTTTAAAACCACCTTTTTTAAATACAATTTTATTAATTTTCATATAGCTTTGGATTTAATTATTCTAATTATAGGCCTTTACTAATATTCTTAAGTTTTTGAAAGTGTATAACTCCTTAATTAGAAGAGAGCATACAAAAAATAGTATTGCAGTATTAGTGTCAAAAGCAATATCCCGTTTAGGGTCGTTAAGGTGTTTCTATCGTTAATGACTGTAAATAGTTTTAAAAATAATCCATGACTTAGTAATTTCAGATTTTTATAGACGGTTTAATTCCAAGTTATTTAAAAAATGTTCATGAAAGGTAATGTTTTTATTGATTCAAAACAATAAATAAATAAATTAATTAATTTTTAATTATTTTTTTTTTTTTAGAAAGCAGCTAATATTGTACCCCCTATTAAAATACTTCTAACCGAATGTATGTCTTATTTCGGTTCCATTAAAAATGTCGATTATTTGCAGAAAATGTAAAAAATGGATCTGAACGTTTAAATTTCGGTGGGAAATGATCAATAGATCATAAGAGAATCCCATTTTTATTGCTTCCTAAAGTATAACAGGTAATTTCAATAAATACAAAAGTATGTACATATATTCAATATTAATTATAACATTATTTTTGTTTATTTCGTTGAAGGATTAATGCGTTCCAAAATATAACTCTTGCAATTTGATGGATTGATCATAAAATTTATGGAGAACTACAAATATATTTTAGAGTCCAACGTTTTACAATTTTTGGAAGTATACCAGTCAACAGTTGGAATATTAATACAGATTTCCTGAAAATTATCTTATTATAAGGTAATAATTCCAAATTTTTGATACATATGTACATTAGACTGACTCACTCTGTATGGAAAGCAAAAACGTGCTTTTGTTACCCCTCTCAAAATTTACCTTGCTTTGTTTTATGATAATTCCCAAAATGTTTTAAGTCTAGCGATGACCGTTTGTGAGCTGGACCAAATTAAAAAAAAGGTATTTTGGAATTATTTTTTTTTTTAATTTTTGTTTGTTTTGAAACAAAATATCCAATACGGAGTATTGTTTAAAAGGTATTTTAAAGCAGCGTCCAATAATGTATTTATCATAAATAACCGTCTGCTTATAATTGTCATATTCCAAAATATTTAAAATTGTTAGGTTTTTCACTAAGAAAAATAAAATGTATGCACAATTTTGCAAATTAGACTTGGCTTCAAAAAACCTTTCAAATGATACCACATACTGTATATATTGTTTAAGATATGCTGTATAATTTAAAAAAAAAAATTAAAAAGGGATTTTTTTGTAACGGGTTCGGCTCACGAACGGCGATCGATAGACTTGAAATATTTTGGGAACCATTATAAAACATAACAAAGATTTTTTGAAGCTGGGTAAAATATTGAATTTTTTCTTTAAACGAATGGACAACACTTAACTGAAAATATTTTGGGTAACATCATATTACATAACAGCGAATATTTTGAGGTGGGTAACTCAAGCACCATTTTTTGTGAGTCGGTCTAATGTACATATATTACTTTTTTTAGATTAGTTGTTAAATCTGTTATTTTTTCTACTATTTTTATTTCAATTATTTCAATAAAACTATAAAATTTCATTTTATTTAGATTTATTTTTATAGATTTTATTTTGGTGAGTATACAAATAGAAGAAGAGAAAACTCATCTTCTAGAAGACGAGAATACTCATCTTCTAGAAGAAGAGAATACTCATCTTCTAGATGAAGAGAAAACTCATCTTCTAGAAGATAAGATATGAACACTTCTAGATGATACTAAGTAGTCACTTCAAGAAGTGACTTCCTAGTTACATCTAGAAGAGTCTTTGGCAATACCTTACTTCCAAGAGTCATCTAGAAGTTTCTTCTGCGGGTCTTCCAGAAGAATCTTCCACGTTACTCTTAGACGTTCCCCAGCTCGGCATCAGTTCTTCCCGACTGGTGACAAGAATTCTTATACTTCCGCAACATCGCTGGCGAGCTTTTAGCACGTTTGGAAGTTTCATACGGGTAACTTCCGCAATAGAAAATGTTTGGAGGGATGCCTCAACATATAAAACAATTAAAAAGTTTTTCTTCATTTCTTCGTCATTAAATAAAAATCATGAGTAATGAAGCTTAAAACCGGAAACACTAAAAATTATGCCCATTACTTTTTGAATTTTTACAATATGAGTAAATATGTAATAGAAAACACAAAAAGGGTTTGTATTGAAAAACAAATACGAAATCCTATGAAAAACTAAATAACAACAAATGTTAGAATGTTGTAAAAGAAAAAAAAATTAACACACACACACGCTCACACAATTTTGAAATAAACTTTGACTCATGGTGCAAATGTTTGTGTAATACAAATACAATAAACGCATTTACACAGAAAATCCTTAAAGAAATTATTTGAGAAACAGTAAAACCACCACAATAAATACCACGTTCAAGTAATGGCAAACAAATGTAAAACTTCTTTATATTGGGTGTCGAAGTACTTGCGGCACGCGACCTTTTATTGTAGAATGTTTTCTTTTATTTAGCAAAATTCATAAATTTTAAAAGATTTTTATATTTTCTCATACTATGAGCATGTATAGGAACATGTATTGTAAAGCTTTTGCATGTAAGAGTTTGCAATTTAGTGCATACAAAAATATGTAGTATATAAGATATATACACATAGGGATCATTTTACCATATTTAATGGTTTATACCCTAACAACGAGTGTGGTCGACTTCTTATGCTGTATGATGCTAGCAAACTAGCTTGTTTATAGTCTATAGTCTAGTCTATAGTCTAGTCTATAGTCTAGTCTACAGTCTAGTCATAGTAGTCTATAGTCTAGTCTATAGTCTAGTCTATAGTCTACAGTGTCTATAGTCTAGTCTATAGTCTGTCTATAGTCTAGTCTTATAGTCTAAGTCTATAGTCTAGTCTATAGTCTAGTCTATAGTTAGTCTATAGTCTAGTCTATAGTCTAGTCTATAGTCTAGTCTATAGTCTAGTCTATAGTCTAGTCTATAGTCTAGTCTATAGTCTAGTCTATAGTCTAGTCTATAGTCTAGTCTATACTATAGTCTAGTCTATAGTCTAGTCTATAGTCTAGTCTATAGTCTAGTCTATAGTCTAGTCTATAGTCTAGTCTATAGTCTAGTCTATAGTCTAGTCTATAGTCTAAGTCTTATAGTCTAGTCTATAGTCTAGTCTTATCTAGTCTTAGTCTAGTCTATAGTCTAGTCTATAGTCTAGTCTATAGTCTAGTCTATAGTCTAGTCTATAGTCTAGTCTATAGTCTAGTCTATAGTCTAGTCTATAGTCTAGTCTATAGTCTAGTCTATAGTCTAGTCTATAGTCTAGTCTATAGTCTAGTCTATAGTCTAGTCTATAGTCTAGTCTATAGTCTAGTCTATAGTCTAGTCTATAGTCTAGTCTATAGTCTAGTCTATAGTCTAGTCTGTAGTCTAGTCTATAGTCTAGTCTATAGTCTAGTCTATAGTATAGTCTATAGTCTAGTCTACAGTCTAGTCTATAGTCTAGTCTATAGTCTAGTCTATATTCTAGTCTATAGTCTAGTCTATAGTCTAGTCTATAGTCTAGTCTATAGTCTAGACTATATCTAGTCTATAGTCTGGTCTAGTCTATAGTCTAGTCTATAGTCTAGTCTACAGTCTGGCCTATAGTCTAGTCTATAGTGTAATCTATAGTGTAGTCTATAGTGTAGTCTATAGTCTAGTCTAGTCTATAGTCTATCTAGTCTAGTCTATAGTCTAGTCTATAGTCTAGTCTATAGTCTAGTCTATAGTCTAGTCTATAGTCTAGTCTATAGTCTGGTCTAGTCTATAGTCTAGTCTGTATATAGTCTATAGTCTACAGTCTGGCCTATGTTTAATCTATAGTGTAGTCTATAGTCTAGTCTGTAGTCTAGTCTATAGTCTACAGTCTGGCCTATAGTCTAGTCTATAGTGTAGTCTATAGTGTAGTCTATAGTGTAGTCTATAGTGTAGTCTATAGTGTAGTCTATAGTGTAGTCTATAGTCTAGTCTATAGTCTAGTCTATAGTCTAGTCTATAGTCTAGTCTATAGTCTAGTCTATAGTGTAGTCTAAAGTCTAGTCTATAGTGTAGTCTAGTATAGTCTATAGTCTAGTCTATAGTCTAGTCTATATTCTAGTCTATAGTCTAGTCTATAGTCTAGTCTATAGTCTAGTCTATAGTCTAGTCTATAGTCTAGTCTATTGTCTAGTCTATAGTCTAGTCTATTGTCTAGTCTATAGTCTAGTCTATATTCTAGTCTATAGTCTAGTCTATAGTCTAGTCTATAGTCTAGTCTATAGTCTAGTCTATAGTCAAATCTAGTCTAGTCTATAGTCTAGTCTATAGTCTAGTCTATAGTCTAGTCTATAGTCTAGTCTATAGTCTAGTCTATAGTCTAGTCTATAGTCTAGTCTATAGTCTAGTCTATAGTCTAGTCTATAGTCTAGTCTATAGTCTAGTCTATAGTCTAGTTTATAGTCTTGTCTATAGTCTAGTCTATAGTCTAGTCTATAGTCTTGTCTATGTCTAATCTATAGTCTAGTCTATAGTCTAGTCTATAGTCTAGTCTATAGTCTAGTCTATAGTCTAGTCTATAGTCTAGTCTATAGTCTAGTCTATAGTCTAGTCTAGTCTATAGTCTAGTCTATAGTCTAGTCTATAGTTTAGTCTATAGTCTAGTCTATAGTCTTGTCTAGTCTATAGATAATATTTACATAGCTCTGAAATTTTTAAGCTTTTTTTAATTTGGATCGACATAGTAAAATATCTATACAGTGTTCTATGACTCCATACTTAAACAATAAAAATTTCCTAATTACTTTTATTTTAGGGACAAAATCACAAAAAGGATACAATTAAAATCCTTCACACAACAGCGGTTATAGTAACTAATAATGTAGGGTATAAATATTAATTTGATATCAAAAGCAAGTATGTATGAGGCCTGCAATTCGATAAAAATATTGCCAGGTGCATTTTTCTGATTGTGACACAACGAGGGGTAGTAACTTGATTTTGGTCGCATGGCAAAAATGACAACAACACAAAATAATAAAACAATGCTATGGACGAAAAATACTCAAGCGTAGCAATTTTGTATGTGTTTTATGATCGAGCGCTGATTCATAATCAAATACAAACACACAAAGAGACACACACACACAGACATAATTTGACAATCCATAACAGGATTTGTTTGTAATAAATTAAAGATTCAGATACCGTTACTTAACAACTCAGCTACAAACCGTTCTTTCTGATGGACGGACTGGCAATCAAGAGGGGCTGTAACCCCTAAACAGCACGAGCTATATTGAATTTCCTCTCGGGGGAGTTTTCCAGATTTTTCCTACCGAGCGCGTCCCCGGGTGGCGGATAGGGGGTGGTGATGGACCATCTGTCCTCTCCCAGCTTTAATTTCACTTAAGCTGAGGGAGGGCAGATTGTCCACCACCTGGGAATATTATATTCCCCGCGGACCAAAAAACTGGAAAAAAAAAAAAAAAAAAAAAACAAATATGGAAAATAAAAATAAAAAGATAAAAGTTACGGTGCAGGGCCTAAATAACCCAGTACCGGCGGCAAGTGTTGATCTACTCGCGAGTCACGTGTCGTCGTCATCCTGCAATCGTGAGCAGAATACTACTACGGAGGTGGGTACCTTGGCCTCCGTGGCGGACAATGCGTCAAGTGTACAGCATGCCGCTGGCAAAAATATAGGGGTGAAAGAGAAGGATGTACTCGGAGAGAGCTCTAAGCTACCTCAGCCTTTAAATATAGGTGAGGGTTCCGACTCTGAATCCTCAGATGATAATAATAATAATACCATTATAGCAAATCCCAAAAAGGATGAAGTAGAGCAAATGGTGAAAGAGGTGAGTGATAGCATAGCTAAACTACCTATTACTAAGAAAAGACTTTCTGGAGCACAGAGGAGGAAGTTGAAAAAGATGCTTCAGGAAATCATAGTTAGTCAATCCCACGACACTCCAAAGGAATCGGACTCTCTCACAAGATCTGAGGCAAAAAGGATCAGGTCACCCGAGGAGTTGACAACTGAGAATAAGCCTAAGAAGAAAAAGAGCTCCCCGTCTTCTAATACACAGTCGAAGCCAAGCCATACTTCACTCAAAGGAATCTCAAGTGAGAATCCTGCGAGTAAGGGTGACAACGCCAAGCCAGATATTCCGAAGACGAACACGTCGGCGAAATCAACCTCGAAGGTAAGGGAATCTCAAAAGAAGCCCCGAAAAACGAGGAAGGAGAAGCTAGACGGAGGAAAAGGTAAGAGCCGCCATCTTACGGCCAAAGTTGCCAGAAGTAGGCACCGGGACGATCTCTGCTATGCAGTTTACGATGCCGGTAATCCGACAGGCAAAATTCCAATAGACCAACAGAGTAAAATAGAAGACCTGGTCAACAATAAGATAGTGGACCATGCAATAGCTTCAAAGGGCAAACAACCAATAGAGAGCGAGAGCTGCGAGTTCAGCTTGGGCGTGATGTTGATGAGGTTGGCATCTCACCAATGTGTTAGCACCCTAAAGAACTTGGTGGAAAGTATCCCTCCTCCCTGGGACGGCGCTAGGCTGGGACTGGCAAAGAAGAGCGAGCTTCCGGTGCTCCTAAAGTCCACTGTCTACATAAAAGGATGGGGCAGTAAACTGGCTAATGAACGTATACTGGAAATTCTTGGAGGGTCAAAATGCTGAGCTGGCCGTGAAAAAATGGGATGTCTTTTACAGGAAAGAAGAACCTGAGGGAACTTTATTTGTAATAGGTATCGACCAGAAATCCATGGCTAGTCTTGCCAAGAATAAAGGTAGGGCTTACTTCGCCTCTAAATCTGTCATATTCAAAATTGGGAAGGTGCCGATTGGAAGGGCTGTTACAACAAGCCTCGAAAAGGACACTAAAAAACCTAAGACCACAGTATCCACTACTGATAACGTTGAGGAGTCAAATCCTAAAATCGAGGAATTTACCATTAACTCGCCAGAAGAAAGTGTAGTTGCCCTTTCCAAAATTGGGAAGGCGCCGATTGAAAGGGCTGTCAAAACCGGCCCCGACAAGGACACTAAAACACCTAAGACAGTACCCAAAGCATCATTAGCAAGTACTAGCAATGTTGAGGAGTCAAATCCTAAAAGCGAGGAGGAAATCACTCACCCGCCAGAAGACAGAACAGCAATGCTCTCCAGAATTGGGAATGTGTCTATTAAAAATACTGCTATTCCTATGCCTGATAAGGACACCGCAGTGCCATCAACAGTACTCACTGCATTAATAGCCACTTCAGGCTATCCGGAGGAGTCAAATCCAAAGAGCGAGGAGGTGACCACCAACTCGCTGGAAGACAGTTTAATGGATGACCATGATTGAGGTTATCCAAAATAAACCTCCATCGGAGCGAGACAGCTACCAACGCTCTGATGGATAAAATCAACACAGGTAAAATACATATAGCTTTAATCCAGGAACCTTGGACGATTCGCAACAAGGTTTCTGGATTAAATCACGTAAATTTCCAACTTTTCTACGCTGATACAGGATCTCGCCCGAGAACATGTATCTTATGTCACAAGAACTTATGTTTTCTCCTCTCAACAGGATTATCAACATCGGATGCAACGGTGCTGAAGCAAGGTCGAGGCAACATATACCTTGCATCTATTACCTGCCTTTCGATTCTCCGACCCTACCACCAACGTCGGATCTGATGAAACTGGTTGAAGAGGCACAAAGGAAAAATAAAGAAAATTGTAATAGGTTGTGATGCCAACTCGCATCATGTAGCTTGGGGTAGTACAAACACCAATCGCAGGGGACAAGCCCTTATGGATTTCTTTAATACTAAAGACTTGATAACATTGAACTTAGGTAATAAAGCTACCTTCGTCAATAGAATCAGAGAAGAAGTATTAGATATAACTATATGTTCAGAAGAGCTTATAAACGAAATTCAGGATGGAGAGTTTCGGACGAGCACTCCTTTTCTGATCATCGGTACATAAGATTCAAAATACTAAAGGCCACCACCAAAGCCGATAAAGTTTCGGAATAAGTCTAAAACTAATTGGACAATGTTCGGGGCCTTACTAAAGAACCGTTTAGGTCAGGACACTTTTCAATGTCGAAATAAAGAGGATATAGATGCCAAAGTGGAAACGTTCACAAGTGCCCTGGTTGAATCGTTCGAGGACAGCTGCCCTCTGCGAGAGCGGAGATCTGCCCAGGAAAAACCCTGGGTAACTGGGGAGATCCGGAACCTTGGGAAGACTCTCGCAAACTATTTAACCGGGCACGGCGTAAAAAGACCGCAGTATACTGGGATGAGTATCGTAATAAACTTGGTGAATATAAGAAAATCGTTCGAAGAGCCAAACGAGACTCCTGGAAACTTTTCTGTGAACAGGTAGATAGCGTAAATGAGGTATCGAAGATAAAAAAATTCCTATCCAAAACTCATGTCCAACCGGAATCTATGATCGATGACACGGGCAGGAGGCTTGAGGATATGGAGGAGACAATGAAACTCCTAATGGATTCTCATTTCCCACCCGGTATATCGAATAACATAGATGAACCGATATTGGAGGAAGGGGAGGGTAACACGGAAATAGTTATTACAACTGACATGGTTAAAGGGGCAATCAAGAGTTTTGCTCCCTATAAAGCTGCAGGGCCGGATGGAATTTTCCCGGCACTTTTGCAGATGGAGGCGGGACTGGTTTCCGTACATCTGTCACAGATATTCACTGCATGCTTAAAATTGGCATATACCCCAGTTAAATGGCAGGATGCAAGGGTAATATTTATACCCAAACCAGGGAAACCTAGCTATGCGACACCTAAGTCCTATCGACCGATAAGTCTTACGTCCTTCCTACTTAAAACCTTGGAACGGATAGTCGATAGCATGGTTAAAAGCAGCATACCATACAATGACCTTAAATATAAGCAGCATGCTTATGTAAAGGGGACGATCGGTGGAGACCGCTTTAAATGAAGTTGTCCACTACATAAGTGAATCTTTCGATAGCAAACTGTATACACTGGCAGTATGCATTGACATCGAAGGCGCTTTCATAACGTGCACACTGATACCCTTATCCAATCCCTAGACCAGTTTTATGTTGACCGGGTGCTCCGTACTGGATCAACTACATGCTAAGGAACAGATGGATAAGCTGCGAGATGTACGATATAACTATCAGGAAAAAGGTATTTCGCGGTATACCACAGGGTGGCATTTGTCACCTTTACTCTGGGTCACCACGATTAATAGCCTCCTAAGGACCCTAACCGAGAAAGGACTTAGACCTGTCTGCTATGCAGACGATGTCGTAATACTTTTAAAGGGAAAGGATCCAAATTACTTGTGTAGAAGAGCTGAGGAGGCTCTGAATACGGCCTTGAGCTGGGCTCAACCGAGAGGCCTCAATGTTAACCCGGCGAAGACGGAAATCTGTCTTTTCACAAGAAAGACAAAAATTTCTACATATACTGAACCTTGCTTCTTGGGCAAGAAGATACCGGTGACAGACAAGTTAAGTACTTAGGTGTAATACTTGACCGGAAATTAAAATGGAGACACCACATAGAGGATAGGATCAACAAGGCACATCGGTGCTGGGCGATATGTAGGAGAACCATAGGCATGAAATGGGGTCTTAGTCCTACTATGACAAATTGGCTTTATAAAAGTGTAATTAGACCAATTCTAGCTTATGCTTCAATAATCTGGTGGACTGCTTTGGACAAAAAGTGTAATATCAAACTACTACAGGGAGTTCAGCGTACATGCTGCTTGGGTATAAGTGGTGCCATGTGTACTACTTCAACCAAGGCTCTGGAAACGTTGCTAGATATTCCACCCATTGAAACATATATAAGATATGAGGCGGGCGCTTACAGCCGAACGGCTCTTTACTTTAGGCGAACTGGCCAAAAACGGTTATAGGACACGTCATCAATGTATACTGGACACATTGGAAGGTTATACACATTCATCGCACGTGCCTGATCGCATACCAGACACTGAATATGTCGGAAACTTTGAAACGCTAATCCCAGATAGAATGTCTTGGTCAAGCGGAACATTAGAGCAAATACCAGTAGGAATCCGTTGCTACACGGATGGCTCTAAATTAGGGGACAAGTGGGTCTGGGGTTCTATATTGAAGACCCAGAAACAGAAATATACCACCGTTTACCTAATCATAAACACAAGCTTCCAGGCAGAAGTACGAGCAATAACGGAATGTGTAAATTGGATTAGAATAAATATGGCGCCCACAGGGCTTAATATATTTACCGACAGCCAGAAGGCAATTTGTGCGATATCAGGTGATAGAATTAAATCTAAGACCGTATTGGATTGTAAGAAAGCTTTAACTGAATACTCTCCCAGAGGTAAGGTTCACATCATATGGGTACCAGGCCACTCGGGAGTAGCCGGCAACGAAAGGGCGAATGTAATAGCTTTAAAGGGAAGGGAGCTCGATGTAGTTAACCTGACAAACGCAAAACCATTCGACGCACAAAAGCTGAATTAAAAATATGATGAGAGAATCCCATAAGGCCTCTTGGAATAATGAAACGGTGGGTAGAACCACAAAGATTCTATGGGGTGACCCTGATGAGAGCAAGACGAGAAATCTTCTCAAAATGAGCAAGTCTGAGGTTAGTATGATGGTACGTATTCTCAGTGGACACACAGGATTACGAGCACATCTATACAAAATTGGACGTGCGAATTCAGACGAATGTAGAGCATGTGGAGAGGACAGTGAAACTCTGGAGCACTTTCTTTGCCATTGTCAGGCATTCGTCGAAGTTAGATCCAAGTATCTTGGAAGTGATGTTATTCCAGAAATAACATTCTTAACCAACACCGATTGGAAGATTCTTAGGAATTACGTCCAGGAAACTGAGTTTCTGAACATGGAAAAATAATACATTCAGTGAACAATTTTTTTTTTTTTTTTTTTTTTTTTCTTGAATTGGAGCGCACAACAGGCCCGATAGTGGCATAGGTGTATTTCTTCGGATTTGATGTAGTATACATCCTCCTATCAACCTACCTACCTACCTACCTACCTTATTGTATGTGTTAATGTGTGTTTGTATTTTAAGAGTTTTTAATCAAAGTGCGCGAGTACACAACAATTACAGCTTAGAATACTTTTATAGGAAAAAAATCAACCACCCCTAAAAATGTTCCCTGTTTTTGCATTTTAAGCGGCATTAAGGGTTTTTCATTTATTATGAAAAATTATGGTTTAAACATTAAATATCATAAAGAAATTGTTGTTGTGTTTTTGCTTTCTACTTATGTTTATTTCAAAATTCCAATTGGAATTTCAAATCTACGTACATTTGTCCAAAAACAAAAAATATAAAAGAAATCCACTACATTATAATGCATGTGCAGTTCTTTAAGCTGCGAAGAACTGACAATCGAAACAGGGTGATTTGTAAAAGGTGATATTGGGCATCATAAGCTATTGGAATATTTAAGGTTAAAGTTATAGTAAAGGCTGAAGTGTTGTATAAAGTCTAATTTATACTAGTCTATTGTCTATATCTTAGTCTAAAGTGTAGTCTAGACTATAATCTAGTCTTTATCTGTTTTATAAACTAGTTTATAGTCCAGCCTTCAGTTTAGTCTTTAGTCTAGTCTATAGTCTAGTCTATAGTCTAGTCTATAGTCTAGTCTATAGTCTAGTCTATAGTCTAGTCTATAGTCTAGTCTATAGTCTAGTCTATAGTCTAGTCTATAGTCTAGTCTATAGTCTAGTCTATAGTCTAGTCTATAGTCTAGTCTATAGTCTAGTCTATAGTCTAGTCTATAGTCTAGTCTATAGTCTAGTCTATAGTCTAGTCTATAGTCTAGTCTATAGTCTAGTCTATAGTCTAGTCTATAGTCTAGTCTATAGTCTAGTCTATAGTCTAGTCTATAGTCTAGTCTATAGTCTAGTCTATAGTCTAGTCTATAGTCTAGTCTATAGTCTAGTCTATAGTCTAGTCTATAGTCTAGTCTATAGTCTAGTCTATAGTCTAGTCTATAGTCTAGTCTATAGTCTAGTCTATAGTCTAGTCTATAGTCTAGTCTATAGTCTAGTCTATAGTCTAGTCTATAGTCTAGTCTATAGTCTAGTCTATAGTCTAGTCTATAGTCTAGTCTATAGTCTAGTCTATAGTCTACTCTATAGTCTAGTCTATAGTCTAGTCTATAGTCTACTCTATAGTCTAGTCTATAGTCTAGTCTATAGTCTAGTCTATAGTCTAGTCTATAGTCTAGTCTATAGTCTAGTCTATAGTCTAGTCTATAGTCTAGTCTATAGTCTAGTCTATAGTCTAGTCTATAGTCTAGTCTATAGTCTAGTCTATAGTCTAGTCTATAGTCTAGTCTATAGTCTAGTCTATAGTCTAGTCTATAGTCTAGTCTATAGTCTAGTCTATAGTCTAGTCTATAGTCTAGTCTATAGTCTAGTCTATAGTCTAGTCTATAGTCTAGTCTATAGTCTAGTCTATAGTCTAGTCTATAGTCTAGTCTATAGTCTAGTCTATAGTCTAGTCTATAGTCTAGTCTATAGTCTAGTCTATAGTCTAGTCTATAGTCTAGTCTATAGTCTAGTCTATAGTCTAGTCTATAGTCTAGTCTATAGTCTAGTCTATAGTCTAGTCTATAGTCTAGTCTATAGTCTAGTCTATAGTCTAGTCTATAGTCTAGTCTATAGTCTAGTCTATAGTCTAGTCTATAGTCTAGTCTATAGTCTAGTCTATAGTCTAGTCTATAGTCTAGTCTATAGTCTAGTCTATAGTCTAGTCTATAGTCTAGTCTATAGTCTAGTCTATAGTCTAGTCTATAGTCTAGTCTATAGTCTAGTCATAGTCTAGTCTATAGTCTAGTCTATAGTCTTGTCTATAGTCTAGTCTATAGTCTAGTCTAGTCTAGTCTTAGTCTAGTCTATAGTCCAGTCTATAATTTAGTCTATAGTCCATAGTCTAGTCTATAGTCTAGTCTATACCAGTCTATAGTCTAGTCTAGACTAGTCTATATTCTAGTCTATAGTCTAGTCTATAGTCTAGTCTATAGTCTAGTCTATAGTCTAGTCTATAGTCTAGTCTATAGTCTAGTCTATAATCTAGTCTATAGTCTAGTCTATAGTCTAGTCTATAGTCTAGTCTATAGTCTAGTCATAGTCTAGTCTATAGTCTAGTCTATAGTCTAGTCTATAGTCTAGTCTATAGTCTAGTCTATAGTCTAGTCTATAGTCTAGTCTATAGTCTAGTCTAGTCTAGTCTATAGTCTAGTCTATAGTCTAGTCTATAGTCTAGTCTATAGTCTAGTCTATAGTCTAGTCTATAGTCTAGTCTATAGTCTAGTCTATAGTCTAGTCTATAGTCTAGTCTATAGTCTAGTCTATAGTCTAGTCTATAGTCTAGTCTATAGTCTAGTCTATAGTCTAGTCTATAGTATAGTCTATAGTCTAGTATGGTCTAGTCTATAGTCTAGTCTATAGTCTATTCTATAGTCTAGTCTATAGTCTAGTCTATAGTCTAGTCTATAGTCTAGTCTATACTCCAGTCTATAGTCTAGTCTATAGACTAGTCTGTATTCTAGTCTATAGTCTAGTCTATAGACTAGTCTGTATTCTAGTCTATAGTCTAGTCTATAGTCTAGTCTATAGTCTAGTCTATAGTCTAGTCTATAGTCTAGTCTATAGTCTAGTCTATAGTCTAGTCTATAGTCTAGTCTATAGTCTAGTCTATAGTCTAGTCTATGGTCTAGTCTATAGTCTAGTCTATAGTCTATCTATAGTCTAGTCTATAGTCTAGTCTATAGTCTAGTCTATAGTCTAGTCTATAGTCTTGTCTATAGTCTAGTCTATACTCCAGTCTATAGTCTAGTCTATAGACTAGTCTGTATTCTAGTCTATAGTCTAGTCTATAGACTAGTCTGTATTCTAGTCTATAGTCTAGTCTATAGACTAGTCTGTATTCTAGTCTATAGTCTAGTCTATAGTCTAGTCTATAGTCTAGTCTATAGTCTAGTCCATAGTCTAGTCTATAGTCTAGTCTAATCTATAGTCTAGTCTATAGTCTAGTCTATAGTTTAGTCTATAGTCTAGTCTATAGTCTAGGCTATAGTCTAGTCTATAGTCTACTTTATATTCTAGTCTATAGTCTAGTCTATAATCTAGTCTATAGTCTAGTCTATAGTCTAGTCTATTATCTAGTCTGTAGTGTATACTAGTCTATAGTCTTTAGTCTAGTATACATATTTTCAGATAACCCCTTTGAACATTTCTTTATTCAGTGAAAACATTCTACAATTTAGAGTCCCTTTTTGTTGTGGTGCAAAACTTTAGTATTCTGTATGAAAAGTTGGCTGTGAGGTTATTAGAGATTTGAGCTTCACTCACAACAAAATAAAGATCCTGTCAAAGATTTATTTCGTATACATAATTGAGACCCTTTTTTACATATGTATGTATATATCATGATTTAGCAGTACAACCACGACGTCAGCGTCGAACTTGGCATTGTTGTGGTTGTCATGTTGATGAATGACGACGTCTATGAGGCATAATTTTCGAACATACTGTACATGACACTGGTCGCAATACCAAGCGAATCAATGCGAAAAAATGCTTCTTTGCTAAGGCATTGAAATACAACTACTACTATACTGTGACATGCATTAGAATTTTAAATGGGTGTTACAAACCCCTTTTTCCGTTCATTGTACTTTTGATTATACACATACAAACAACACCCACCCCCCGTGAAGCTTTGAAATTTGTTTCACTTGATTAAATACTGAAAATGAGCTAAATTATTTTTGCATTTTATTCACTCCTCCAGTTCCTTTTTTTTGTATATTTTTCTCGCTTTTGACATCTTTGGTCTCATCTGTTCAAATTTAGCGAAATTTACATAAAGCCTTTGATTAATATAATCAATCTATGACAATGTAATCTTTTTGCCAAATCTTTGTTCTGCATTATAGTGAAGAACGATTGTATTGTAATCGTATGATGTATGAGCTGAAAGAAGAGCAAAATTGATTTGTAACTTTGATAAGCGAAAATTCTGAATACTAATTTTTGTTGAAATAAAATAATAATTGAAAATACCATATTAATATCCATATAAATAATGATGACCCGAATAGGAATAAGTCATAAGCTTCCAATAAAGCTATACGTTCACAATGCGCTAGTATTTTAATATTTGTGAAATATTCAGTTTTTTCTTCTTTGTTAAATCAATTATTATATCTACAATTCTGGGAATAATTGAAGTTTTCGAATATGAAAGTGTATGGCAATGTACTATGTTATTTATTTACCCCAAATAAAATAAATTCAAGCTTGTAAATACATTATATTTTTGGGTAATTACAAGTTTACAATGTGTTTGCTGTTTGTAAATATAGTAAATTCAATAAAAAAACGAAGTTGAAAAAAAGGAACAGAAAAATTAAATAATAAAATCCAAATTTATAAATTTACATTTTGTACAAAACATTAATGTAAACACGAACAAACATCACGGGTAAATAAAATTTAATGATGAAAAGCTGCAATTTTTATCAATATTCTAACAAAATAAGAATTACACATTACACTGCAAATAAAAGGTTATAGTGGTATAGAAAAGTAATCGGACAGTAAAGGGTAAACTATAAGCAACAAAGCAACTTGTTTTTTAGTTCAGTTCTAGTTCAGTTCTAGTTCAGTTCTAGTTCAGTTCTAGTTCAGTTCTAGTTCAGTTCTAGTTCAGTTCTAGTTCAGTTCTAGTTCAGTTCTAGTTCAGTTCTAGTTCAGTTCTAGTTCAGTTCAAGTTCAGTTCTAGTTCAGTTCTAGTTCAGTTCTAGTTCAGTTCTAGTTCAGTTCTAATTCTAGTTCAGTTCTAGTTCAGTTTCTAGTTCAGTTCTAGTTCAGTTCTAGTTCAGTTCTAGTTCAGTTCTAGTTCAGTTCTAGTCAGTTCTAGTTCAGTCTAGTTCAGTTCTAGTCAGTTCTAGTTCAGTTCTAGTTCAGTTCTAGTTCAGTTCTAGTTCAGTTCTAGTTCAGTTCTAGTTCAGTTCTAGTCAGTTCTAGTCAGTAGTCAGTTCTAGTTCAGTTCTAGTTCCGTTCTAGTTCAGTTCTAGTTAGTTATTCAGTTCTAGTTCAGTTCTAGTTCAGTTCTAGTTCAGTTCTAGTTCAGTTCTAGTTCAGTTCTAGTTCAGTTCTAGTTCAGTTCTAGTTCAGTTCTAGTTCAGTTCTAGTTCAGTTCTAGTTCAGTTCTAGTTCAGTTCTAGTTCAGTTCTAGTTCAGTTCTAGTTCAGTTCTAGTTCAGTTCTAGTTCAGTTCTAGTTCAGTTCTAGTTCAGTTCTAGTTCAGTTCTCTAGTTCAGTTCTAGTTCAGTTCTAGTTTCAGTTCTAGTTCAGTTCTAGTTCAGTTCTAGTTCAGTTCTAGTTCAGTTCTAGTTCAGTTCTAGTCAGTTCTAGTTCAGTTCTAGTTCAGTTCTAGTTCAGTTCTAGTTCAGGTTCTAGTTCAGTTCTAGTTCAGTTCTAGTTCAGTTCTAGTTCAGTTCTAGTTCAGTTCTAGTTCAGTTCTAGTTCAGTTCTAGTTCAGTTCAGTAGTTCAGTTCTAGTTCAGTTCTAGTTCAGTTTCTAGTTCGTCTAGTTCAGTTCTAGTTCAGTTCTAGTTCAGTTCTAGTTCAGTTCTAGTTCAGTTCTAGTTCAGTTCTAGTTCAGTTCTAGTTCAGTTCTAGTTCAGTTCTAGTTCAGTTCTAGTTCAGTTCTAGTTCAGTTCTAGTCAGTTCTAGTTTCAGTTCTAGTTCAGTTCTAGTTCAGTTCTAGTTCAGTTCTAGTTCAGTTCTAGTTCAGTTCTAGTTCAGTTCTAGTTCGTTCTAGTTCAGTTCTAGTTCAGTTCTAGTTCAGTTCTAGTTCAGTTCTAGTTCATTCTAGTTCAGTTCTAGGTCAGTTAGTTCAGTTCTAGTTCAGTTCTAGTTCAGTTCTAGTTCAGTTCTAGTTCAGTTCTAGTTCAGTCTAGTTCAGTTCTAGTTCAGTTCTAGTTCAGTTCTAGTTCAGTTCTAGTTCAGTTCTAGTTCAGTTCTAGTTCAGTTCTAGTTCAGTTCTAGTTCAGTTCTAGTTCAGTTCTAGTTCAGTTCTAGTTCAGTTCTAGTTCAGTTCTAGTTCAGTTTCTAGTTCAGTTCTAGTTCAGTTCTAGTTCAGTTCTAGTTCAGTTCTAGTTCAGTTCTAGTTCAGTTCTAGTTCAGTTCTAGTTCAGTTCTAGTTCAGTTCTAGTTCAGTTCTAGTTCAGTTCTAGTTCAGTTCTAGTTCAGTTCTAGTTCAGTTCTAGTTCAGTTCTAGTTCAGTTCTAGTTCAGTTCTAGTTCAGTTCTAGTTCAGTTCTAGTTCAGTTCTAGTTCAGTTCTAGTTTAGTTCTAGTTCAGTTCTAGTTCAGTTCTAGTTCAGTTCTAGTTCAGTTCTAGTTCAGTTCTAGTTCAGTTCTAGTTCAGTTCTAGTTCAGTTCTAGTGCAGTTCTAGTTCAGTTCTAGTTCAGTTCTAGTTCAGTTCTAGTTCAGTTCTAGTTCAGTTCTAGTTCAGTTCTAGTTCAGTTCTAGTTCAGTTCTAGTTCAGTTCTAGTTCAGTTCTATTCTCGAATAGACAATAGAGACTAGATAATAGGCTATGGAATATAATATGGACTAGACTGTATACTATGCTACTATGTATGCTATAGTCTATATATCGAATTATTAAAATCTTAGTTCATTTACTTTTTATAAATATTGTGTAGACAATTAAGCGATATTTCTAATGCCAAGATGAATTTGCGTAAAATAATTAATTTAAATTTATTTTTGAAAATTCCTATGATTTCCAACCCAGGTAGCGAAAATCCTGTTCTACATTCTATGCCTCAAAAGAAAAATAAAACAACATCGCTTGAAAACTTTTATCACAAACTATAACTACTTACTTATAAAGCGATATATAACTGAAAGAAATAAAAAAGGGGGTTGTTGTCCTCCTTATCTGCCGTTCAAACAATGAACCATCGAAAGGTGGTTGTATGCCGCAGCATAACTATAGTAGTAACGTTGTTGCATAGAAACACACACATACACCCAAAAATACCAATGATCCTTAAAAAGTTGAAATTCAACAAACCAAACAACAACAACGACGACAAAAAAATCATAAATAACTCATTTTACAGCAGCAGCTGCTGCACCAAAATGAAAATTCTATTCGTTGTTCATATCTTTCAGCTTTTGTAGTTATTTATGCACTGAGTATTGAATAGATTTCAATTCCTTTTATTTTTTTTTTTTTTTTCAAAATATATGTATGTATACCCTACTGACTGACTATATTTATCAAAAGCTGTATTTGTATGTGTTTATTTAAGGATATATTTTTTGGTTTTGTTTACTTATACGTATAAAATTTTGTAGCACATGCCACAATTTTTATTTCATATTTGATTTTATTAGAAACCGGTCTTTTGTCAAAGGACTAAACTAAACAACAGAAAATAATAAAACGAAAATTTAGGGTTCAATTATTGCTATGTATGTGCATTTAATTGTAACAGATTTTTGCCTGCAAGTATTTTTGAAAATGTATATATATAGGTTAGAATGTACTAATGCATTGGAATTTTTTAATAAAACCAAACTTATGCGGGTCTACTTGTAGTTTTGCAGGGATATAGACATTCTAGTAAAGTGCAGGGTTTTGAATTACTCTGCATTAGGTTTACTATTAAAATGCATTAGTATTGCGATTATCACTGAAGATAATTAGTAGAGTATAGTATTATACAGTCGGGACTACAGATCATTCTATAGCCTGGACTATAGACCATTATCTAAACTGGATTATTGACCACTTTATTATCTGGATAATAAATGATTCTATAGTCATTCTATAGTCATTATTATAATTCCATAGTCGTTATTATCTGGACTATAGTTCATTCTATAGTATGGATCATTTTATAGTCAGGACTATATACCATTCTATTGTCTGGACTACATATCATTCTATAGTCAGGTCGAAGAATCATTCTATAGTCTGGACTATAGAATGGAATATAACCCATTCTACAGTCTGGATTATAGACCATTCTATAGTCTGGACTTTAAACCATTCTACAGTCAGGGTTATAGACCATTCTACAGTCTGGACTATAAACCATTCTATAGTCTGGACTATAGAATCTTCCATAGTCTTGACTAAGAAAACTCTATAAGTTGGACTTTAGATCATTATATAGACTAGCCCTGCTTGAACTATCGATGATTTTTATATAAGATCCTGGACTATAGACCATTCTATAGTCTGGATTATGGACCATTTTATTATTATTCTATAGTCAGGACTATAGACCATTCTGCAGTCTGGATTATGGACCATTTTATTATCATTCTATAGTCAGGACTATAGACCATTCTATAGTCTGGACTATTAACCATTTTATAGTCTGGGCTGTATACCATTTTATAATCTGGACTATAAACCATTTTATAGTCTGAACTGTAAACTATTCCATAGTTTGGACTATAAACCATTGTATAGTCTATGATATAGATCATTCTATAGTCTGGACTCATTCAATAGTCTGGACTATAGAGCATTCTATAGTCAGGACTATAGACTATTCTGTAGGCTGGACTATAAACCATTTAATAGTCTGGATTATAGACCATTATAATGGGTTACACACCATTATATAGTCTGGACTATAAACCATTCTGTAGTCTGGTCTAAAAACCATTTTACAGTCTGGATTATAGACCATCCTATAAGCTGGACTGTAAACCATTTAATAGTCTGGATTATAGACCATTATAATCGGTTACACACCATTATATAGTCTGGTCTAAAAACCATTTTACAGTCTGGATTATAGACCATCCTATAAGCTGGACTATAAACCATTTAATAGTCTGTGTTATAAACCATTCTACAGTCAGGGTTATACACCATTCTATAGTCTGGACTATAAACCACTCAATAGTCTGGGTTATAAACCATTTTACAATCTGGATTATAGACCATCCTATAGGCTTGACTATAAACCATTTAATAGTCTGGATTATAGACCATTCTATAGTCTGAGTTATACACCATTCTATAGTCTGGACTATAAACCACTCAATAGTCTGGGTTATAAAGCATTCTATAGTCTAGACTATAGATCATTCAATAGTCTGGACTATAAGCCATTCTATAGACTTGTCCTGCTTGAGATCGATGTTTTTCATATAAGATCCAAAAATTCGTTAACATGTTTTTCGCGTTTTCTCATTATGAGTATTCAAACTCTAATATGTATTTGTAAATGAACTTAAAATCGTCCAATTGTTTCATATTCCTCATTACTTAATAATTTTTCTACCAATTCCTTACTAAATAATGATCAGCAGTAAGCGCTCATAACGTAAACTACAACAGCCATTACAATTTCAATTTAACGCTTCGTTGCTTCATTAAAAAAAAACTCACAGTTCGTTACAGTGTTTTTTTTTTCATAAAATTTTCATAAAAAAAATCATCTTTCATATATTCATTAAAAAACACCCAAACACACTGAACAGCACTACATTTGTTCCAAAATACACGTTAAACGAATTATTTTCAAATGAAATGTGTATAAATGTACACAGATGTGAGCAAGCATCGTCAATTTAATTACAAGGAATAAACGCGTAACGTTAACAAAACTGCACGAACCGAAAAACAGGAAAATTTATAACAAATGTTACATTTTCAACATGTTTTATGAAAAATACGCTGATACACACTCATCAGTAGAACTAGACATTTCTAAAATTTTACTAATTAAATAAATAGTATTTTTTAAAGCTTTTTTAATAGTAATCCTTCAGTAATCCATTTTAATATCCTTTAATTGAGCCGATTGTTGCTTTGTCATTTAAGTGCTTCCTTAGTTGTTATCCTTATTGAAGTTGGTTGCTTACTGATCTTTCTTTTGCTCGGCGAAGAACGATCATGTCTTAAGGAGTTTTAGTACATTGTCTTTTGAGCATTATATTTCTTATGCTCCCTTATTAGTAAAACTCTACAGGTAATAAAAAGAGACTATTCTTACTACTTTTACTCATATTCTTTCCGGGTATGAGTACAAGAAGAGTTCAAATTTCTTAAGGTCTCTTTGAAATGTCTTTATTATTTATCTTTGTGTTGAAAAACAACCCTTAAAATATTTTATCATAAATTAAAGACGAAATGCAACAGTAGATTTTTGGGTTTCTTAATATTGGGTAGGGGTAAATGTAACTTCGATTTAGCATTAATCATAAATCGTCGGTAACTTAGGAATTATGTGTCTAAGAAATCATAATGTTGAGGTTAGGAAAAGAGTTCAGAGAGATCCACTAAGTACTTCAGGCACCAGTTCTCTTTTTTCCCGAAAAGGTATTCGGATATTACAAAATTGGATAAAATAAGAATTCCAGAGAAATCATGGTAAAATTAAATTCTTCGATAAGTTAATATCGATCCACAACTTGGCGAAAGAACTAAAAACGATAGTGAGAGAGGTTAGAAAGAGAGTTCAAAGAGATCGAATGGTTATTTTGAGCACAAGTTCGATATTTCTGGAGCAATCAGAATATCAAGGATTCATTATAAAATGGACTACTTGAGCGGTAAGTTAATTATGACCCAAAGCTTGATGGAAGCACTAAGTGAAAAAACCTCCTTTCCTACTTAATTGTCAACGAAAATGTGTGCTATTGTTAACCCAAGAGAGCAAGAGTGAGGGAATAGGTGTAAACTCGTGATCAAGCATTATGACTTTCTCTCATATTTAGTGATCTTCGAAATTTAAACTAAAGAAAAGTGTTTTTAAAAGTTTTTACCACTATACAATTCCCAACATCTCTTGGCAATGGTCGAAAAGGCCTGGACTAAAAGTCTGCACTTCTGCAATGGATTCTCTTCTCATAGCTTGGAGTTAAATCAAATCAAGACAAGGTTGGCTCTTAATGGCTGCTTGTTTGAAATGAGAAACGAAATGTTTGAAATGAGAAGATCCAAAACATTCTTCACTCTTACCTAATAATTTGACTATAAAATGTTTAACACTGTAATGTTTTTATTTAGCCGGCTTTTTTATTTTGCCAACAATAAGGGGTTGTTCTTAATGGTTTCTTTTCACTATACTTCCCCACAACCAAGAGAAAAAAATCACTCAATATTATTTTCTTAATTTATACCTTTGTCTTGCAAGTAGAGTTTTGTTATAAAATTCTTTACTCTAAGCTATATAAGTAGTAGCGTGAATTTTCTTATAAGAAATTCCTTAAGAAGGACATAAGAAAATAAAAGCAACATGTCAGTTCAATGACACATACAAATACTCGTATACATTTTTGTTAATATTTGTTTTATAGTATTTGTATTTATTTGCACATAATTTTTTCCGCAAATAACATAGATTTTTATGTATAAATATTTACTTTTTCGAAGCAAGACTTGTGGGCTTTTAGTTCCAACAATTTTTTGGTAACACGAAATTGCGTTGTGGAATTTAATAAGGTGGAATCGAATAACAATACAATATTTGAAGAAAAGAAGTTTATATTACAGCAAATAGAAGACGACGTAGTTGGTGAATATACGCAATCTGATGAGGGTGGATAAAATTTGTATGTTTTCGTAATATGAAGTCTTGTATTAAGGATGAATTATATACATATGTATGTATGTGTAAGAAGAATTCAAATTATGTAGTATGACTAATTTGCAAGTGTATATTTTACGGGTCAAGCGGCTTTAATTAACAGAAATGACTTAACTGAAAACTATAGACGGGACTATAGACTTTCGGATAGACTATAGACTAGCCTACAAACTAGAATATAAACTAGACTACAAACTAGACTATATAAAGACTACAAACTAGACTATATACAAGACTATAGACTAGACTATAGACTAGACTATAAACTAGACTAAACTAGACTATAGACTAGACTATAGACTAGACTATAGACTAGACTATAGACTAGACTATAGACTAGACTATAGACTAGACTATAGACTAGACTATAGACTAGACTATAGACTAGACTATAGACTAGACTATAGACTAGACTATAGACTAGACTATAGACTAGACTATAGACTAGACTATAGACTAGACTATAGACTAGACTATAGACTAGACTATAGACTAGACTATAACTAGACTATAGACTAGACTATAGACTAGACTATAGACTAGACTATAGACTAGACTATAGACTAGACTATAGACTAGACTATAGACTAGACTATAGACTAGACTATAGACTAGACTATAGACTAGACTATAGACTAGACTATAGACTAGACTATAGACTAGACTATAGACTAGACTATAGACTAGACTATAGACTAGACTATAGACTAGACTATAGACTAGACTATAGACTAGACTATAGACTAGACTATAGACTAGACTATAGACTAGACTATAGACTAGACTATAGACTAGACTATAGACTAGACTATAGACTAGACTATAGACTAGACTATAGACTAGACTATAGACTAGACTATAGACTAGACTATAGACTAGACTATAGACTAGACTATAGACTAGACTATAGACTAGACTATAGACTAGACTATAGACTAGACTATAGACTAGACTATAGACTAGACTAGACTAGACTAGACTATAGACTAGACTATAGACTAGACTTAGGACTAATACTATAGACTAGACTATAGACTAGACTTAGACTATAACTAGACTAGACTAACTATGACTAACTATAGACTAGACTATAGACTAGACTATAGACTAGACTATATACTAGAGACTATAGACTAGACTATAGACTAGACTATAGACTAGACTATAGACTAGACTATAGACTAGACTATAGACTAGACTATAGACTAGACTATAGAACTAGACTATAGACTAGACTATAGACAGACTATAGACTAGACTATAGACTAGACTATAGACTAGACTATAGACTAGACTATAGACTAGACTATAGACTAGACTATAGACTAGACTATAGACTAGACTATAGACTAGACTATAGACTAGACTATAGACTAGACTATAGACTAGACTATAGACTAGACTATAGACTAGACTATAGACTAGACTATAGACTAGACTATAGACTAGACTATAGACTAGACTATAGACTAGACTATAGACTAGACTATAGACTAGACTATAGACTAGACTATAGACTAGACTATAGACCTAGACTATAGACATAGACTATAGAACTAGACTATAGACTAGACTATAGACTAGACTATAGACTAGACTATAGACTAGACTATAGACTACTATAGACTAGACTATAGACTAGACTATAACTAGACTATAGACTAGAAGTAGACGATACATCGACTAGACTATTAGAGACTATACTAATAGACTAGACTATAGACTAGCATATAGACTAGACTATAGGTGAGAATATAGACTAGGCTTAGAGAATTGACTAGACATCGGCTAGTATATAAACCAACTATAGAATAGACTACAAACTAGACTATAAAGAGACTACGGACTGGACATAAACTAGAATATAGACTAGACTGTAAGCTGGACTATGGACTAGGCTATAGAGTAGAGTAGACTAGACTATAGACTAGACTATAGAATAGACTATAGACTAGACTATTGACTAGACTACTGACTGACTACTGACTAGACTACTGACTGGACTACTGACTAGACTACTTACGAGACTATGATTAAACTATAGACTAGGCTATAGACTAGACTATAGGCTAGTCTATAAACCATAATATAGAAGAGACTACAAACTAGACTATAAGTTAGACTATTGTTTAGACTATAGACTAGACTATAGTCTAGTCAATATTTCAATCTAAAAGTGACCACCGGTTTCTCTGATTTCTAACGCAACATTGATATAAGGAAATCGTATTGTAGGAAGCATGAACGTATGTATCTCTGGGTTATATTACCAAATACTTGTTTGAGGAATTAACGTTAACATTCTAAAAACTAATCTTCCATGCAAATTAAGGAAACAAAAATCGTTTGGAAATAACATCAAAAGGCCAGACAAAAGATATTGAAATAAAATGCCTGGCATTAATTTAATAAAGAATCTCATTTTCAAATTTATTTTCAATTGTAATTTGATAAATTTACATTCTTTTACACGCTTTTTCGACAACAAAAGAACTCTCTACTCAGTTCCACTACACCACAATATTTCAAGTCATGACACAATTTATCATTTTGCCAGCAACCCTCAAAGGACCTCTTCAAATAAAACGAAGATGAAGAATAAGTCACACATACAGTTACACAAAAGGTCCGCACATAAATAAACTATGTACCCCAAAAACAAAAAACTTAAATGCAAAAAAAACAAAAACATGGAGAATTGAAATGAATGAATCTTTTATATAGAAGATTTTCTTATATGTGAATTTGCCTAAAAATTTATCATTTACTTCTCTGATGGCACGCGTTCAATTTTCTGCACAAGGATTACGCCAGTTGTTGTGTCCTTAATATCAGATTTTGGTTCATTTTGTATGTAAGTGTATATTTGAAAATGTATTGTAATAACAACAACAATAAGCATAAAAATAACAATAGAAAAGAGGAAAAAAATCGCATAAAACGTGCCATACACGTGAAAAAATACCAAGGGATCAACATTGAAATGAATTCGTAAAGACAATGATGAATTTTAGTTTTATTTTTATATATTTTCATACTTTCTTATATTTTTTATTTTTCTATGTTAAATACTCATACGATACAAGAATAAAATCACACAAAAAAGGAGGAACCCAAACGAACAAAAAAGCAATTTGTAAAATGTAAATGAATATTATCAAAATAATACTAAAAAGGAAATAATTGCAATTTTTTATGATTGTAATGTTGAAAATGTAAAAGGCACTATGTTATACAAGAAATCAATCATATTTAGGGGATTTTTCTTATTCATTTTTAATAACACTAGATAAGTTGAGATTGCTTAGATAATACCTTCGAGGCGATTTTGATATTGCTTTCCAAAGTCATGCTTTTTAAACATGACACTCTTAAGAGAGCTTTCATATATAATTCATAAGGATAATGACAAAAAATAATTTAGCAAATATTTATATGCACGGTTTGATTTTTTTTATTTTAAAAACAAAATTTAAAATGATCACCGTAGTCTAGTCTATAGTCTAGTCTATAGTCTAGTCTATAGTCTAGTCTATAGTCTAGTCTATAGTCTAGTCTATAGTCTAGTCTATAGTCTAGTCTATAGTCTAGTCTATAGTCTAGTCTATAGCCTAGTCTATAGTCTAGTCTATAGTCTAGTCTATAGTCTAGTCTATAGTCTACTCTATAGTCTAGTCTATAGTCTAGTCTATAGTCTAGTCTATAGTCTAGACTATAGTCTAGTCTATAGCCTAGTCTATAGTCTAGTCTATAGTCTAGTCTATAGTCTAGTCTATAGTCTAGTCTATAGTCTAGTCTATAGTCTAGTCTATAGTCTAGTCTATAGTCTAGTCTATAGTCTAGTCTATAGTCTAGTCTATAGTCTAGTCTATAGCCTAGTCTATAGTCTAGTCTATAGTCTAGTCTATAGTCTAGTCTATAGTCTAGTCTATAGTCTAGTCTATAGTCTAGTCTATAGTCTAGTCTATAGTCTAGTCTATAGTCTAGTCTATAGTCTAGTCTATAGTCTAGTCTATAGTCTATAGTCTAGTCTATAGTCCAGTCTATAGTCTAGTCTATAGTCTAGTCTATAGTCTAGTCTATAGCCTAGTCTATAGTCTAGTCTATAGTCTAGTCTATAGTCTAGTCTATAGTCTAGTCTATAGTCTAGTCTAGTCTATAGTCTAGTCTATAGCTAGTCTATAGTCTAGTCTATAGTCTAGTCTATAGTCTAGTCTATAGTCTAGTCTATAGTCTAGTCTATAGTCTAGTCTATAGTCTAGTCTATAGTCTAGTCTATAGTCTAGTCTATAGCCTAGTCTATAGTCTAGTCTATAGTCTAGTCTATAGTCTATTCTATAGTCTAGTCTATAGTCTAGTCTATAGTCTAGTCTATAGTCTAGTCTATAGTCTAGTCTATAGTCTAGTCTATAGTCTAGTCTATAGTCTAGTCTATAGTCTAGTCTATAGTCTAGTCTATAGTCTAGTCTATAGTCTAGTCTATAGTCTAGTCTATAGTCTAGTCTATAGTCTAGTCTATAGTCTAGTCTATAGTCTAGTCTATAGTCTAGTCTATAGTCTAGTCTATAGTCTATCTAGTCTAGTCTATAGTCTAGTCTATAGTCTAGTCTATAGTCTAGTCTATAGTCTAGTCTATAGTCTAGTCTATAGTCTAGTCTATAGTCTAGTCTATAGTCTAGTCTATAGTCTAGTCTATAGTCTAGTCTATAGTCTAGTCTATAGTCTAGTCTATAGTCTAGTCTATAGTCTAGTCTATAGTCTAGTCTATAGTCTAGTCTTAGTCTATAGTCTAGTCTATAGTCTAGTCTAGTCGTCTAATCTAGTCTATAGTCTAGTCTATAGTCTAGTCTATAGTCTAGTCTATAGTCTAGTCTATAGTCTAGTCTATAGTCTAGTCTATAGTCTAGTCTATAGTCTAGTCATAGTCTAGTCTATAGTCTAGTCTATAGTCTAGTCTATAGTCTAGTCTAGTCTAGTCTATCTAGTCTATCTAGTCTATAGTCTAGTCTATAGTCTAGTCTATAGTCTAGTCTATAGTCTAGTCTATAGTCTAGTCTATAGTCTAGTCTATAGTCTAGTCTATAGTCTAGTCTATAGTCTAGTCTATAGTCTAGTCTATAGTCTAGTCTATAGTCTAGTCTATAGTCTAGTCTATAGTCTAGTCTATAGTCTAGTCTATAGTCTAGTCTATAGTCTAGTCTATAGTCTAGTCTATAGTCTAGTCTATAGTCTAGTCTATCTAGTCTATAGTCTAGTCTATAGTCTAGTCTATAGTCTAGTCTATAGTCTAGTCTATAGTCTAGTCTATAGTCTAGTCTATAGTCTAGTCTATAGTCTAGTCTATAGTCTAGTCTATAGTCTAGTCTATAGTCTAGTCTATAGTCTATAGTCTAGTCTATAGTCTAGTCTATAGTCTAGTCTATAGTCTAGTCTATAGTCTAGTCTATAGTCTAGTCTATAGTCTAGTCTATAGTCTAGTCTATAGTCTAGTCTATAGTCTAGTCTATAGTCTAGTCTATAGTCTAGTCTATCTAGTCTATTCTAGTCTATAGTCTAGTCTATAGTCTAGCCTATAGTCTAGTCTATAGTCTAGTCTATAGTGTAGTCTATAGTGTTGTCTATAGTATAGTCAATAGTCTAGTCTATAGTGTAGTCTATAGTGTAGTCTATAGTATAGTCAATAGTCTAGTCTATAGTCTAGTCTATAGTATAGTCTATAGTCTAGTCTATAGTCTAGTCAATAGTCTAGTCTATAGTCTAGTCTATATTCCAGTCTATAGTCTAGTCTATGGTCTAATCTATAGTATAATCTATGGTATTCTATATTCTAATCTATAGCCTAGTCTTTAGTCCAGTCTAAGCTCTGTGGCCGAATAGATATGTATAGGCTTACGAAAGGTTTAAGACTCAAACTTTTACCTAAAACCCAATTTTACGTAGGAAGTTGTAGAATTACATTTATATGTATTTCTTTCTAAAAATAATTAATACAACCTCCCTTTACTCTATTTATAACTCTCATTTATAAAAAAAATTTGCATTTTAATTAATGTCATGCTAAGCAAAGCTCTGTTATGTAAATAATTAATTTGTATTCTGATATGTAAAGATATGTATGTAAACTGGGGACAAAAATGCATACATGAATTTGGTAAATAATTTTAAACAAACGTGTATGTTAATTTTGGAAAACCTTTCAAGTATATTTCCTTGTCACAATAGGAACGCAGCTTAGCTTTAGCTCTAGTCTATTAGCAAGGCACACGTGCGTAAAATGTCTTTTGGCTTCAACTCAATAACAACACCCCTTTTGCCTTTACCTAAGGACACATGAATACATAATCACAAAAAACACACTTATTTGTTAAAAAAAGGAAATATAAATTCATATCAGAAATATGTATTTCGTTTTTAACAATACAGTAACTTTTCAAAAGAATTTTACCGTAAATTATGTAAATCATGCTCAGTAAAACCAGTCAACACTTTTGTTGTTATATTTATTTTGCAGGAAACCCTTAATTCTAGTTTTAAATTAATCGTGAACTGAATAGAAAACCTTATTTTTCGTAAGTGAACGATTATGTAGTGGAACGTGCGCGCATGCTTTTTGTTCGTTCGAGGAAGAAATAAAAACTCGTTTGACACGTTCCATAACTCGTGTCTACCTCCCCATTTTTTGTTTCTGCATTTTTATGTTTCCAATATCAAGATCTTGCTAAAAAGGGATTATCTTTCCCCTAAAACTAAAAAACTTGGAAATTGTCAGCTGTGCTGTGCCACGCTGTCAATTTAGTTTGAGACCGTAAATTTGTTGCTTTATGGCATTTTACTTTAAATAGCATGACATTTATTGTTTTTTTTAGAATTGCAGGATTTTTATATACTTTGAAGTTATCAGCTTTTAGAGGAATTTTATATACATAGTATGTGTGTGTTTGATTAGATTTTTTTACATATGTGCATTTTTACCTATTAGAGCTCCTAACTCGCTCTTAGGGTAGAGTAGGTAGAATAAAGTAATAAATAAAAAGAATTTATGACAACTCAAACAATATCCTATTAAATGGTTTTAACTTTATACAAATTATTGGAATTTTATATCTTGATTTCCAATTTACTAGTTTCTATAAATATCCTTAAAAACTGAAAACTAGTACATCATTACTTTTTATATTCAAAAAACAAGTATATATTTATGTAATTGTAATTATATTCATAGCTGTACTATAGATTAGACTACAGAATAGACTATACGACTGACTATAGAATATACCATATAATATACAATATAATAGACTACAGAACAGACCATGAACTAAGCTATAGACAAGACTATAAACTGGACTACAGACAAGACTATAGACTAGACTATTGACTAGACTAGACTATAGAATAGACTATAGACTAGACTATAGACTAGAATATAGACTAGACTATAGACTAGACTATAGACTAGACTATAGACTAGACTATAGACTAGACTATAGACTAGACTATAGACTATACTATAGACTAGACTAGACTATAGACTAGACTATAGCCTAGACTATAGACTAGACTATAGACTATACTATAGACTAGACTATAGACTAGAATATAGACTAGAGTATAGACTAGACTATAAACTAGACTATAGACTAGACTATAGACTAGACTATAGACTAGACTATAGCCTAGACTATAGACTAGACTATAGACTAGACTATAGGGACTATAGACTAGACTATAGACTAGACTATAACTAGAGTATAGACTATACTATAGACTAGACTATAGACTAGACTATACACTAGAATATAGACTAGACTATAGACTAGACTATAGACTAGACTATAGACTAGACTATAGACTAGACTATAGACTAGACTATAGACTAGACTATAAACTAGACTATAGACTAGACTATAGACTAGACTATAGACTAGATTGTAGACTAGACTATAGACTAGACTATAGACTAGACTATAGACTAGACTATAGACTAGACTATAGACGAGACTATAGGCTAGACTATAGACTAGACTATAGACTATACTATAGACTAGACTATAAACTAGACTATAGACTAGACTATAGACTAGACTATAGACTAGACTATAGACTAGACTATAGACTAGACTGTAGACTAGACTATAGACTAGACTATAGACTAGACTATAGACTAGACTATAGACTAGACTATAGACTAGACTATAGACTAGACTATAGACTAAACTATAGACTAAACTATAGACTAGACTGTAGACTAGACTATAGACTCGACTATAGACTAGACTATAGAGTAGACTATCGACTAGACCATAGACTAGACTGTAGACTAGACTATAGACTAGACTATAGCCTAGACTATAGACTAGACTATAGACTAGACTATAGACTAGACTATAGACTAGACTATAGACTAGACTATAGACTAGACTATAGACTAGACTATAGACTAGACTATAGACTAGACTATAGACTAGACTATAGACTAGACTATAGACTAGACTATAGACTAGACTATAGACTAGACTATAGATTAGACTATAGACTAGACTATAGACTAGACTATAGACTAGACTATAGACTAGACTATAGACTAGTCTATAGACTAGACTGTAGACTAGACTGTTGACTAGACTATAAACTAGACTATAGACTAGACTATAGACTAGACTATAGACTAGGCTATAGACTAGACTATAGACTAGACTATAGACTAGACTATAGACTGGACTATAGACTAGACTAAAGACTAGACTATAGACTAGACTATAGACTAAACTATAGACTAGACTATAGACTAGACTATAGACTAGACTATAGACTAGACTATAGACTAGACAATAGACTAAACTAGACTAGACTATAGACTAAACTATAGACTAGACTATAGACTAGACTATAGACTAGACTATAGACTAGACTATAGACTAGACTATAGACTAGACTATAGACTAGACTATAGACTAGACTATAGACTAGACTATAGACTAGACTATAGACTAGACTATAGACTAGACTATAGACTAGACTATAGACTAGACTATAGACTAGACTATAGACTAGACTATAGACTAGACTATAGACTAGACTATAGACTAGACTATAGACTAGACTATAGACTAGACTATAGACTATACTATAGACTAGACTATAGACTAGACTATAGACTAGACTATAGACTAGACTATAGACTAGACTATAGACTAGACTATAGACTAGACTATAGACTAGACTATACACTAGACTATAGACTAGACTATAGACTAGACTATAGACTAGGCTAGACTAGACTATAGACTAGACTATAGACTAGACTATAGACTAGACTATAGACTAGACTATAGACTAAACTATAGACTAGACTATAGACTAGACTATAGACTAGACTATAGACTAAACTAGACTAGACTATAGACTAGACTATAGACTAGACTATAAAATAGACTATAGACTAGACTATAAAATAGACTATAGACTAGACTATAGACTAGACTACAGACTAGACTATAGACTAGACTACAGACTAGACTATAGACTAGACTATAGACTAGACTATAGACTAGACTATAGACTAGACTATAGACTAGACTATAGACTAGACTATAGACTAGACTATAGACTAGACTATAGACTAGACTATAGACTAGACTATAGACTAGACTATAGACTAGACTAGACTAGACTATAGACTAGACTATAGACTAGACTATAGACTAGACTATAGACTAGACTATAGACTAGACTATAGACTATACTATAGACTAGACTATAGACTAGACTATAGACTAGACTATAGACTAGACTATAGACTAGACTATAGACTA
>NW_023994606.1:0-40000 GCF_015586225.1 Lucilia sericata | reverse complement strand
CTATTTCATTTAAAAAAAAGAAATGCCGGTAATCACGAATGTTACAAACAACTACTAAATCTTTTTCGCGCTACAGACAAGTCACTCAGTCGGTTAAAGACATTACAATTGAAAAGATTTAAAAAACAATAATCAAAAAAAGCAGACCTTTAAACAAAATAAAAACGAGTTTTAAATAAATTTGTTAAACAAAACTTCTTTATGGCATTAAATTCAAATTAAAACAAATAAATATAAATAATACTCGTTAAATTTAACAACAATAACCAAAAAAAAGCAATAATAATGAACTGCTGTACAATTTCTTAAAAGGAAATTAATAAAAATGTTTAAATTTAAATCGTTTAATGGCAGGCCACATATATCATTTTCAACACATTCAGCAACATCATCATCGTTAACGTTGGCATCATCATCATCGTCAGCGCCTTCTTCTTCGACATCCGCAAAGTGTTGTTCTCTATGTCCTTTATATAAAAATATTTTATGTTTAATAATCGGTTTAATAATTGGCATACGTTTTACTGACATTTGGTTTAATTTACAAAATGAAACATTAACAACAATTCTACCAGCAACGGCGACATCAACAGCTACAACAACAACAACATTGACATCATCTTTCTCTTCATCATTAGAGGCGAATGACAATTTATTTAATACAACCAGAGTTCTCTGTTGGATTTTGACAAATCCCACCAACCATTTAACCAAAGCCATACACATCCGTCATACCTGGGGAAGACGTTGTAATAAATTATTATTTATGAGCTCGAAAGAGGATAACGATTTGCCCACCATTAAATTGGATGTTGAGGAAGGTCGCGAAAATTTATGGAATAAAACCAGGCTGGCCTTAAAATATATTTATGATCATCATATCGATGATGCGGAGTGGTTTTTAAAAGCTGATGATGACACGTAAGTTAAACCATGAAAAAAATTGTTTAAAAAGAAATCCCATTAATTTTTTTTATTATTAACACTGAAGTATTTAAATACTGATGGCTTTAAAAAATATTTTATTTAGTTGAAATCAAGAAATAAATAAAAACAAGTAATTTTTTAAAATTTAATTTTATCAAGGACAAAACTCTGACATTTTTCGATAATGAAAATGATGAAATTTAAACATTTGTTAATTATTTATTTAAATAATAATTATAATTAGGTACTTATAATTTTGAATCAAGTCTAGTTTAAGAAATACGAGGGTAATTCAAAAAAAAATCTGCGGTACTAATCAAACACTGAAATTTTGTGACAAATCGGTGTAAGTTACCTTCTGCACATTGTATTTGAATTTCGAAAACTGAATTTGTTTTTTTTAATAGATCGTTATTAGATAATCTTATTCCTCCTCAGGGGGATGCCACTAGACGACTACAGACTAGACGACTACAGACTAGACGACTACAGACTAGACTAGGACTATAGACTAGACTATAGACTAGACTATAGACTAGACTATAGACTAGACTATAGACTAGACTATAGACTAGACTATAGACTAGACTATAGACTAGACTATAGACTAGACTATAGACTAGAATATAGACTAGACTACAGACTAGACTATAGACTAGACTATAGACTTGACTATAGACTAGACTATAGACTAGACTATAGACTAGACTATAAACTAGACTATAGACTAGACTATAGACTAGACTATAGACTAGACTATAGACTAGACTATAGACTAGACTATAGACTAGACTATAGACTAGACTATAGACTAGACTATAGACTAGACTATAGACTAGACTATAGACTAGACTATAGACTAGACTATAGACTAGACTATAGACTAGACTATAGACTAGACTATAGACTAGACTATAGACTAGACTATAGACTAGACTATAGACTAGACTATAGACTAGACTATAGACTAGACTATAGACTAGACTATAGACTAGACTATAGACTAGACTATAGACTAGACTATAGACTAGACTATAGACTAGACTATAGACTAGACTATAGACTAGACTATAGACTAGACTAGACTATAGACTAGACTACTAGACTAGACTATAGACTATAGACTACTATAGACTAGACTATAGACTAGACTATATACTAGACTATAGACTAGACTAGACTAGACGACTACAGACTAGACGACTACAGTCTAGACGACTACAGGCTAGACGACTACAGACTAGATGACTACAGGCTAGACGACTGTAGACTAGACGACTGCAGACTAGACGACTAGACGACTACAGACTCGACGACCACAGACTAGACGACTACAGACTAGACGACCACAGACTAGACGACTACAGACTAGACGACTACAGACTATAGACTAGACTATAGACTAGACTATAGACTAGGCTATAGACTAGACTATAGACTAGGCTATAGACTAGACTATAGACTAGACTATAGACTAGACTATAGACTAGACTATAGACTAGACTATAGACTAGACTATAGACTAGACTATAGACTAGACTATAGACTAGACTATAGACTAGACTATAGACTAGACTATAGACTAGACTATAGACTAGACTATAGACTAGACTATAGACTAGGCTATAGACTAGGCTATAGACTAGACTATAGACTAGACTATAGATTGGACTATAGACTAGACTATAGACTCGACTATAGACTCGACTATAGACTAGACTATAAACTAGACTATAGACTAGACTATAGACCAGACTATAATATAGACTAGACCCATAAATTTGTCAGTTTACAAAAAAAAAAAAAAAAGACTATAGACTAGACTATAGACTAGACTATAGACTAGACTATAGACTAGACTATAGACTAGACTATAGACTAGACTATAAACAAGACTATAGACTAGACTGTAGACTAGACTATAGACTAGACTATAGACTAGGCTATAGACTAGACTATAGACTAGGCTATAGACTAGACTATAGACTAGGCTATAGACTAGACTATAGACTAGGCTAAAGACTAGACTATAGACTAGGCTATAGACTAGACTATAGACTAGACTATAGACTAGACTATAGACTAGACTATAGACTAGACTATAGACTAGACTATAGACTAGACTATAGACTAGACTATAGACTAGACTATAGACTAGACTATAGACTAGACTATAGACTAGACTATAGACTAGACTATAGACTAGACTATAGACTAGACTATAGACGAGACTATAGACTAGACTATAGACTAGACTATAGAGTAGACTATAGACTAGACTATAGACTAGACTATAGACTAGACTATAGACTAGGCTATAGACTAGACTATAGACTAGACTATAGACTGGACTATAGACTAGACTATAGACTAGACTATACTATAGACTAGACTTTAGACTACACTATAGACTAGACTATAGACTAGACAATAGACTAGACTATAGACTAGACTATAGACTAGGCTATAGACTAGACTATAGACTAGACTATAGACTGGACTATAGACTAGACTATAGACTAGACTATAGACTCGACTATAGACTCGACTATAGACTAGACTATAAACTAGACTATAGACTAGACTATAGACTGGACTATAGACTAGACTATAGACTAGACTATAGACTCGACTATAGACTCGACTATAGACTAGACTATAAACTAGACTATAGACTAGACTATAGACCAGACTATAATAAAGACTAGACCCATAAATTTATCAGTTAACAAAAATTCTGTCCTAAGTCCTCAGAAATATACTACTACTACCGATATCTTGTATACATACTAATTTTAAAAGTGAAACCTTTCATTCTTCTCCATTTTAGTTATGTCATCATGGAAAATTTACGATATTTTCTGTATCAATATCCTCCAGAAGCTGCTATATATTTTGGGGCCAAATTTAAACGTTTTGTTAAACAGGTAAAGTCTAAATAAATCGAACAAACATAATTTCCATTTAACACTAAAAATCCTCTTTTTCCTTAAAAGGGCTACATGTCTGGCGGTGCTGGTTACGTTCTTAGTCGAGAAGCTCTCAAAAAATTTGCCACCGAAGCCTATGACGATCCCGACAAATGCGGCGAATCTTATGAAGCAGAAGATGTACAGTTGGGCATGTGTTTAGAAAATGCTGGTGTAATAGCCGGTGATTCTAGAGATGAAGAAGGTAATGAACGTTTTCTGCCACTACCCATAGAATATTTGATACCCGAAGATAAAACATGGTGGTATAAAAATTATTCTTATTATCCACAAAAAGAAGTAAGTGTATAAATTTAATTTTATTCATATAGATTATTTTTATACAAGAATTTCTACAATTTCAGAATGCCACTTGCTGTTCACCCAGTGCCATATCATTCCATTATATTGTTGCTGATCAGTTATATGTTTTAGATTATTTTTTATATACCTTAAGAGTTGTGGGTATTTATAATAATTTTATATTACCTAAGAAAATACCATTATCCAATATATTAACAGAGGGTTTGGATAATTTTGAACCCATACCAGAACCACCGGTTGATATAACTTAATTCAATTTAACCTTTTTAAAAATATGTGATATTTTTGTTCTTTTGTTAGTATATTTGCCAAATATTTATAAATAAATTAATTAAAAATAATCAAATAAACTAATTTAAACTAATAATACTTGAGTCTTTAAGGATTTAACAACACTTTATTATATTTTATATAAGCTAAATTATTCTTAAACCTGATTAAGCCAACACCTTCCATGTAACACCCCAGTTCTACAAGTCCCTAATAAGTAAAGAAATCTCGTTGGAAATTTGATATAGTATTCTTCTGATCAACTGCGTTAATAATAAGACAATAATGATGTGATCTAAGAACATATTAAAGATAGTGGTTTCAAATCTGACTAAAAAGTCCTCATCTGAAATCACTAATGTTAATATCGTTACTACTTATTAATCACAATAATTTGTTTTAAGAAATTAATCAAAATTTCAAATAATTTAGAACCCGGCCCAGAGTTTCTTTAAGTCAGATTGAAAGATCCTCATCTGAAATTACTTGGACTTAGATGAGGACTTTTAGATTCCTCATTCCACAGTGGAACAGTAATTTGCTCTAAGAAATTAATCAAAATTTCAAATAATTTAGGACCCGGTCCATAGTAGATTTAAGTTAGATTGAAAGGCCTTCATTTGAAATCGCTTGGATTCAGATGAGGACCTTTAGATCCATTCCACAGTGGGACATTATCAAATTGTTTTATATAAATACATCTGCCATTTAAAAACGGCTTTTCCGATCGGAATAAACAGTGACATGGGACCCCACAATGCCCCAGGGTCGACGCTATGAAGGCTCAAGGCAGGGGTACTTTCGACATTTAAAGATTTTTATATTTGAAAATCGGCTAGGTCTTAAATATGCCCATACCTTGGTCCGTTATTTGCATATCCTTCACCTTCCATCCGCATGTTTGTTTAAATCTGTATTCAGAAGACCCCCAGATATCTGCAAGTTTCGAATTTTCAATAATTCTATCAGACATGCTTTCGAGAAGATCGCAATTCAACAAAATCGATCCATAAAAAATAGAGATATGAGTAAATTTCCGAAACCACCTATGACAATCCTCATAAATTTTATTAGAGAAATGTATGTGCTTATGTGACACTTATACATAATATGAATTATGGACTGATTCTCAAAAAATTTGGTAGTGAAATTATGGATCCTATAAAACCCGTAAATATTGAATTTCATTGCTATTTTTGTATTTGTAACCAGTTGTGAGACATTGTGTCATTTCCGAAAGAGGACCTTATTAAGGGGGTAGGGTTAATTATGAGCCGATCCTTATCAGATTCTTATTCTTATAAAACTTGTCTATGGTGAATTTCGACACCGTACTGCTGTTATTAAGTTAGTTACAGTCTGTTTCTGAAGGGGATCCTATAAGGGGGTAGGGTCAATTATAGACCGATCCTTATCAAATTAGAAAGTAGAGAATTTGTTCTTCTTATAAAATTTGTTTGTGTTAAAATTCCTCACTTTACTTCTATTATTTATGCCTTCGTTTTTGCAGGCGATCGTAGTAAGCACTTATTTAACTCCCTACCTGTAAACGGGCGTGGTAAGTACTTGCTTAAAATGTCAAGAAATGTAAAAATAATGACTTAAAATGTTATAGTTTAAGTATAGTTTACTTTTCAATGATAGTTTTGTAAATCTGGTTGATCAACATGTGTTAAAATTCACGCACCCACTTGTCATTAAAACCACATACTTATGTTCGTCGATTTTACATAATACCTACTCAGTTTTAGCAGAACTTTGAACATAAATATATGAAAAAAATTATGCAAAACTAAATATAAATTAAAATATTATTACTTCTTGACAAAAAAATCTCTATAAACCGGAATTTATTAATAAAATCTATTAATTAATATGCAAACAAATACAACTTGAATAGCAGAAGCAGATCAACAAGTAGCTGATCAACACTGTATCAGAAGCTTAACGTATTTTTAAAAATTTTAATACACACAACTGGCAATGCTGTTAAAAAGAAATTCCCAAAACACGCAAAAACGCTCTTTCGATCAGTTACTCAGTTAATCTCATTCGAAAAGAAGACGAAGCTTTTAAAAACACAAGCATTCGATAAACAACAGTTCAAACCCCTTAAATTCGCTAAACAAAACCCACAGCAAAAGCCTCAGTTAAACAATAACAAAACGGAACAAGTTTTGTGACTTAAACAACAATTTAAGAATTTAAATAACAATAAATAAAATTGTTAAACAGTAATATTATTAAGAAAATAAGTGAAATTGGAAAAAACCCCCATAAAAAATATGGTAAAATGTAAAAATTCTAGCTCGTTGGGTCCCATATCACGAAATATTATATGTTTGACATTGGGTCTATTAATCGGCATAAGATTGACAACATTTTGGTATGATTTACAAGAAGGTGATGTTGATGAATTTTTGGCAGATGCTGTTGAAACAACAACAATAACAACAACACCTTCCTCATCACCATCTCTACAGGAATATGAACAATTGTCACAACAATTGTTTAATAACACCCGAGTTCTATGTTGGATAATGACCAGTCCCAAAAATCATCACCACAAAGCCATACATATCCGTCAAACGTGGGGTACACGTTGCAATAAACTATTATTTATGAGCACAGAGCGTGATGAAGAATTGCCAAGTGTTAAATTGGATGATGTTGAGGAAGGCCGTCATAATCTTTGGAATAAAACCAAAAAGGCCTTGAAATATATTTATGATCATCATTTTGACGATGCTGAATGGTTTTTAAAGGCTGATGATGATACGTAAGTTTAAACTGTTAATAAGTTTAGATAAGATCTTATAATTTTAATTACTATTTGGTATTCGAAGTTTAAAGCTGGTGTTAAGCATTAAATAAAATTATTAAAAAAAAAACAACCGCAACTTAAAGAAAATGTATTAAGTTGAGTCATAAAAAATTTTAATATTTATATAAAAAAGTGCTAAATAATAAATATTTGTAAATTACAAAGATATTGAATACGTTTGTGCCGAATTTTATATATTCACCCACAAAAAGGGGACTTCACTTTATATATTAATTTATTGGTGGTTTTTTATGCTTATATAAAACATAATTGTGTCGAGATTCAAGTATGTATATTTGAAGTAGTTGTGAGCTAAAAAGTCCAAACCAGAAGGTCCGGTTGTAGGATGGCTAGGTGAAGTAATGTCCAAATTTCATCAAAATATATTGAAAATTGCGGCCAACATATCTTGAAACGCACGCTATTATTTGTGTAAATTTTTACGACCCATAACAAATAATTAGTTCTATTTCGTAGAGATTTTACTGAAACGTCACTGAGAAATCTGCAGACTATTGTTTATGATTCTACGGCAGATAGAATCATCTAATCGAACATTTGAGATATTGATATTAAAGAGTCTTTTGTATTGTTTGAATTTTGCTTAAAGCTTTTATATATGATTAATTTTACTTTACAGTCAAATTTTTGGGTATTTAGAACTAACTTGTACATGGTTTTATCGCAAATGATAAAACCATTCAAAGACTTTGGTTCAATAAAATCTGATGAAATGACAAAATATTTGACATTTAATCACGTACTGAGCTTGATATACATATTTATTGCCCACAACTAAATTACACAACCGCAGAAATTATATATACATCAGATGTTTGCAGATTAGAATATTGTCTATATTTTTCATGTTTTAAATTATTAAATAAACTTTCCACTAGACAACAGAACATACTATAGCCCAGATCATAGATTAGACTACAGACTAGACTATAGACTAGACTATAGACTAGACTATAGACTAGACTATAGACTAGACTATAGACTAGACTATAGACTAGACTATAGACTAGAATAGACTAGACTATAGACTAGGACTATAGACTAGACTATAGACTAGACTATAGACTAGACTATAGACTAGACTATAGACTAGACTATAGACTAGACTATAGACTAGACTATAGACTAGACTATAGACTAGACTAGACTAGACTAGGACTAGACTAAGACTAGACTATAGACTAGACTATAGACTAGACTATAGACTAGACTATAGACTAGACTATAGACTAGACTATAGACTAGACTATAGACTATAGACTATAGACTAGACTATAGCTAGACATAGACTAGACTATAGGACAGCCTATAGCCTAGACTATAGACTAGACTATAGACTAGACTATAGACTAGACTATAGACTAGACTATAGACTAGACTATAGACTAGACTATCGACTAGACTATAGGACTAGACTATAGACTAGACTATAGACTAGACTATAGACTAGACTATAGACTAGACTATAGACTAGACTAGTAGACTAGACTATAGACTAGACTATAGACTAGATTATAGACTAGACTATAGACTAGACTATAGACTAGACTATAGACTAGACTATAGACTAGACTATAGACTAGACTATAGACTAGACTATAGACTAGACTATAGACTAGACTAGACTATAGATCGACTAGACTAAGACTAGACTATAGACTAGGACTATAGACTTAGACTATAGACTAGACTATAGACTAGACTATAGACTAGACTATAGACTAGACTATAGACTAGACTATAGACTAGACTATAGACTAGACTATAGACTAGACTATAGACTAGGACTATAGACTAGACTATAGACTAGACTATAGACTAGACTATAGACTAGACATAGACTAGACTATAGACTACTAGACTATAGACTAGACTATAGACTAGAATAGCTAGACTAGACTACGACTATAGACTAGACTATAGACTAGACTATAGACTAGACTATAGACTAGACTATAGACTAGACTATAGACTAGACTATAGACTATAGACTAGACTAGACTATAGATTAGACTATAGACTAGACTATAGACTAGACTATAGACTAGACTATAGACTAGACTATAGACTAGACTATAGACTAGACTATAGACTAGACTATAGACTAGACTATAGACTAGACTATAGACTAGACTATAGACTAGACTATAGACTAGACTATAGACTAGACTATAGACTAGACTATAGACTGGACTATAGACTGGACTATAGACTAGACTATAGACTAGACTATAGACCAGAATATAGACTGGACTACAGACTAGGGTAATGGCTTGACTATAGAAAAAAGTATTTTTACTAAATTTTATAAGGATCGGTTCATAATTGTTCATATACCCTATATAAGGTCCCTTCAGAAAATGGATTTAATGCTCATTACTAGACTAAAAGTTGCTCATAACTAAATAAAATTATGAAAAAAGTGGTATGGGAATCAAAATCACTCTACTAAATTTTATGAGAATCGGTCCATAATTGACCTAGTCCTCCACACATGTTCCTTACCAGAAAATAATTATAACGCTCATATTGCTCGGTTCATAACTGAATCAAGCCTCCATTAAACTCTTAAGATCTTAGTCCATATATAGGACCAACTTCCGTGTATAAGTTAGCCGAACATAGCTCTGTTGTTTAAATTTTTATTGATCTGTTTCGATAATATTTAGCATATATTTGTAATGAATTTTTGTATCTACTTTCAGCTATGTTATTATGGAAAATTTACGCTATTTCTTATATCCGTATTCCCCAGAAACTGCCATTTATTTTGGAGCTAAATTCAAGCCCTATATAAAACAAGTAAATATTTTACAATAATCTTTTTAAAAACATCTAATTAAATTACTTAGTTTTCCCAGGGTTATATGTCCGGTGGTGCCGGCTATGTTTTAAGTAAAGAGGCCCTCCGCAAATTCGCCTTAGAAGCCTATGATAATCCTCTTAACTGCCCGAAATTATTTCAATCTGAAGATGTACAATTGGGTTTTTGTATGGAAAATCTTAATGTTATAGCTGGCGACTCTCGCGATGAGCAGGGTTATGAACGTTTTATGCCGCTGGCCGTTAGGCATTTAATACCAAAAGATACTTCGTATTGGTATCAAAATTATGCCTATTATCCTCCGAAACAGGTGAGTTTGAATTGAAATAATGTTTTGAAATTTTATATTACAATTTCTTTTGATATTTTAGAATGGTAGCTGTTGTTCACCTAATGCTGTATCATTTCATTATATAAAACCTAATGAGTTTTATGTTTTAGATTATTTAATTTATACTTTAAGAGCTTTTGGAGTTTTGGGTAATTTTAGGCATAGTTTACCCGAGAAATTAAATGGAGCTGAAGGCGTAAACATAACGGCTAGATAAGTTTAGGTTATAAGTTAAATTTTGTGTAAATATTTCTATAGTTTTTAAGGTTTTCTATACAATTTAAGAACCGGGCGGTTAGTTTGTATGTCTCCGACGCGAAAGAAAAAGCTTTCGAAATTCAATGTTTAAACAGAGTATTTGAACTCCATATTAGGATTCGGAAGAAGAAGGTTTTGAAATTTAATATTTAACAGAGAATTCGAATGTTTTTGTTTTTGAAACGAGTTAAGGAGGAACAACGTTTTTGGTTTCGAAAGTTTTGGGTTTTAAAACGAGTTACGAAGCAACTCTGTATTTGGATTCGAAAAAAAAAACTTTTGAAATTCAATATTTAAACAGATTATTTGAACGTTCTAGAATTGAAACAAATTACGGAGCAACTCCGTATTAGGATTCGGAAGAAAAAGCTTTTGAAATTCAATGTTTAAACAGAGGATTCGAAAGTTTTAAGAGGAACAAAGTATTTGGATTCGAAAGGAAAAACTTTTAAAATTCAATGTTTAAATGGAGGATACAAAATTTCTTAGGCTTGAAATGAGTTACGGGACAACTCCGTATTAAGATTCGGAAGAAAAAGCTTCTGAAATGTTTAACAGAAAAATCGAAAATTTTTGTTTTTGAATCGAGTTAAGGAGCAACAAAGTATTTGGGTTCGAAAGGAAAAACTTTTGAAATTCAATGTTTAAACAGAGGATTCGAAAGTTTTTTGTTTTTGAATCGAGTTAATTGGATTCGAACGGAAAAACTTTTGAAATTAAGCAGAGAATTCGAAAGTTCTTAAGATTCGGAAGAAAAACTTTCTGAAATGCAATGCTTAACAGATAATTCGAAAGTTTTTGTTTTTGAAACAAGTTAAGGAGCAAGTATTTGGATTCGAAAGGAATAACTTTTGAAATTCAATGTTTAAATAGAGGATTCAAAAGTTTTTGGAGTTCAAACGAGTTACCCAACAACTCCGTATTAGGATTCGGAAGAAAAAGCTTTTGAAATCCAATGTTTAAACAGAGGATTCGAAAGTTTTTGTCTTTGAATCGAGTTAAGGAGCAACAAAGTATTTGGATTCGAAAGGAAAAACTTTTGAAATTCAATGTTTAAGCAGAGAATTCGAAAGTTCTTAAGATTCGGAAGAAAAACTTTCTGATATTCAATGCTTAACAGATAATTTGAAAGTTTTTGTTTTTGAAAAACTTTTGAAATTCAATGTTTAAATAGGTGACTCAAATGTTCTTGGCCTTGAAACGAGTTACGGAAGAACTCCGTATTTGGATTCAGAAGTAAAAAGCTTTTGAAATTCTGTCTTAAAAGAACTTTCAAAAGGAGCAACAAAATATTTGAATTCGAAAGGAATAACTTTTGAAATTTAATGTTTAAATAGAGAATACGAAAGTTCTTGGTTTTAAAACGAGTAACGGAGCAACTTCGTATTTGAATTCGGAAGAAAAAGCTTTCAAACTTTAATGTTCGACAGACAATTCGAAAGTTTCAGAAGTTTTGCATTGTACTGAAAGAAATTTATTTAAATAAGACATTATTTTTAAAGTATTAAGTTTCTTTATTGATTTTTAATTCAGATTTGTCATTATAAATTTTAACATATTTTGTTTTATTATTTAATTTATTAGTTTATTTTAATATGTATTTATTAATTTGTTTATTTTTAATATTTAAAAGTTATAAAACTAAACAATTTTTATTTAAGTTTTAGCATTGTGTTATATATTTTTAAACAATTATTTATTTTTTAATTTTCAAAATTATTTTTTTTAGTTTTTAGTTTTTATTAAATTAAGCTTAATTTATTTTTTGCTATTTTTATAATTTGTTATTTAAATATTTGTAATAATTAATATAATTAATAATATTGATTATATTTGTTGTCTAGCTTAATATTTGTTCAATTTTTGTTAGTTTTTTTTTTTTTATTTGTAATAAAAAATATATATTTTTTTCATTTAAATCTGTATATATTTTTAATAAGTGCACTTGCCAATTGTTGTTTTTCGTTTATATTTATTACTATTACTTACTATTTCCTTTTTCTATTTATTTGTAACAGTTTTTTTTTAATTTCAAAACTCTTAGTTGCAACTGTTATTTATTTATTTATTTATTTTAAAAAATATTTTGCAGACTTAAGTTGATATAAACGAAATTATAATTAACATACAAATGCATAGTTTATTTGAAAAAAATCAACTTACATAGTCCACATTGCAGGAAAAATTACTAAAATTATATTATAGTCCGGCATGGCCAATCGTTTGATACCCTACAACTATTATGAATTTCTCATGTAAAGTTAAAGAGTAAATATTTAACATATCAATCTGATCTCCTGACTGCGTCCTTGGTGGGTCCATGACATTCAAATTCAAAACCTAAACTCGAAAACACTTCCTCTTTGTCTATGTAAAATTTTATTACAATCGGACAAACCGTTTAGAAGTTACAGAAGTTTTTCCCCGCTTTAGATCGCAAAGGTCTTCAAAAAATGTATTTCAATAGACATACGAACGGACATGGCTTAATCGACTCCACTATCTATTAGGATCCAGAATATATGTATATACTTTATGGGGAATATTATATTGAGGAAATTACAAACGTTTTCACCCCTATTCGGCATTTCGACTACGTATCTGCTTTCAGTTAGGCTACCATCGAAAATTGGTATTCCAAGAAAAAACGGAATCGTAAGAAAAAGAAGAAGCAATTCCACTTTATTTCAATGTTTTACGATTGCGTGTATTCTGGGCCCAAATTATCGCATACGATATCGATCGAAATCTCCATTTAAATTCTATTGAGATTGTTATTTTAGTGACGGAGCTTCGAATCGAAATGCAGAATACCAAAGTTGCTAAACGGATAAAATTTCGATTCGAATTGAAATGCAGAATAGTGAGTGAATGACCATCTTGTATATGTACCTTTTTCACGAATGTGAAGGGGTTTAAAACACAACCAACTATGGGCCAACAAAGTATACTTTTTTAAAGGACTAAGAAGCGCTGAATTCGAATCTCTATCACATCATGTTTTTCACTTATTCACCCTCATATCGCTAATAAAAGTGAAATTTTTATTTCCCTCGAAGTGAAAATTATTATTGAGAATTTGACGTGAACAATAGATTCACAATAGTTCGAAATATTTCATAACAGCGACCATTTTTTAACACCAAAAAAGTTACGGAATGAAGAAAAAGTAACATATTTCATAAGAAATTTTGTCTATAGATAGGAGTGATCGTTTTTTATTAAAAATAAGATCGAAATAAACAAAAACGTTGTTGAAACAACTGGATCTACGTCCTACGGAACGTATATGTAACGTATATATAACGATTCGGTAATGTTTATGCGAAAGTAAACATTTCGAAGTAAAAATCATTGATGAATAAACAACTTATAAAAAAGTTTTAACGCTCTTAAAGAGTCAGTTTTAAATATTCCGAAAACATATCACTTTAGTACAGTATGAGTGCGATCTAGAGCATTCAATTGCGACCGAAATCATTAAGCTTTGGGACAAAATTTTGGCATCTGAAAGTGCTCGAAATTTCTAATTAAAATTCAGTTACGCAAAGATCAAAAAGCCAACGGAATCGTAAGAAAACTTTTCGTTTTAATGCATTACTTTCATAGCTCTTTGGAATTTACCTTTTAAGAGATGGAGCACATTTCTATTTGAATTGAAATACAAAATAGGAGTGATTGTTTTCTTTTAAATTTACAACTTGCCCCCTGATTACGGACTTCGATCTCTTTAGTACCGATCATGGTATAAGTGCGTTCTAGTTAAACAAATTATGTTCTAGTTAAGAACGAATTAAGTTATTCGTGATCGAAAGAGCATTCAATTGCCACCGAAATCATTAAGTTTTAAAGCCAAATTAAAGCCACACGAAAGTGCTCGAAATTTCTAATTAAGAAAACTTTTCGTTTTAATGCAAATTTTCAGGCCATATCGAATGACAATATCATAAATTCGAAAACAGATTTCTTTAGTACAGATCATGGTATAAGTGCGTTCTAGTTAAACGAATTAAGTTCTAGTTAAGAACGAATTAAGTTATTCGTGATCGAAAGAGCATTCAATTGCGACCGAAATCATTAAGTTTTGAAGCCAAATTAAAAGCACCCAATAGTGCTCGAAATTTTTAATTAAATTTCAGTTACGCAAAGATCAAAAAGCATATGTACATCAAATCCGAAGACATACACCTAGGCCTCTATCGGGCCTGTTGTGCCCTGCTTAACCAGTGCCTCAGGTGGGAATCGAACCCACCACCTCCGGTCTACCAGACTAGAACACTAACCACTAACCTACCGGAGGCCACATTTGAATTGTAACGCATAATAACTTGCTCCCTGATTACGGACTTCGAAAGCAAAATTAAGGCCATTTCGAATGACACGATCACGACAATGGATATACCCTTTTCTATTCCATCTGTTTTGCATAATAGTTATATAATTTAGTAATGATTTAAGTTTCAAATCGTGGACTTAATACCAAACCCTCGTATTATAACTAATTATTGTTGAAAATTTGAATAGGACTTAAGACTTTTGTATAATACTCCGGACTAGTTTTAGTGTATACTTCGCTAGTGACTTAGGTTGCTGGAACTTAACGTACAATTTGCGACAGTAACATTTAATCGAACAAGTACATTTTAATATGTTACGATTCCTTATTTTATATTGTTTATCCAGTACCGGAATTTACCAGATAGAATCAGTAACTCTCTCAAATATTCGGCCAAGAGTTTGTCTACTCCAGCAACAACTTTACAGTAGAGAAGTTTAAAAAAAAAACTCTTTTTGTTTAATGTTTTCGATAGATTTAGGTTTAGAAGGGTTATGCTCCATAAAAAAAGATGGATATCACACTCCATTGTGATTCCTTTCAAAGAGTGAGGATTCAAGAACAGAGAAACAATAACACTACAAGAAAAACTAGAAAGAAAGAAGAAGATTGATAAAATTATAGAAATAGTTATCAGTCAATGCCTTAAAGGCTGAAGAGATGAGAGAGAATATCTCTGACCCCCTATAAAGCCCAGTCGAAGAAGTAACTAATTCCCTTTCGTCATTATACCCCATTTCGTCATGGAATCTATTCCCTAGTCATTTCAGCCTAAGATTCTGCATCCTAGTCCGGTATAATGCTGCCCCACTTACTGACAAAAACCCTAACTGAACAATGCCCCCTTAGCATACCTATCAGTAACCTAAGACTGCTTCTATCCAGTCCTATAAGTAGTTGGGAAGCGCCCATATCAAGTTTTGGCCATAGGGCCTTTGATATTTTGCAATCCAATCTACTATAGCAGTAGAGGTCTATGATGTCACGGAATCTTTCGAATATCAACCTATAATAATGACAAATGGGTGGCGTTCCCAGGACAATTTAATCTCCGCTCCGGAACGACCCGATTCTCAATCGGCCAAAGATTATCAACTCAGCAACAGCTGTATCAACCGGAAGTTTTTTCCCCACGGAAGAACATCCAGTTACAGCCAACCTGTTACAACAACAACAAATGGGTGGTCTTACCGTCCTTTCTCTGTCATCTATATAAAGGTTCGAACCTAATCTAGCCAGTTCGTGCGCAAACTCATTACCATGACCATTACAGTTATATATTATATATTTTCGATAAATTCAATTATCACAAGTGCCAGTAACACGGACTAGGTTTAAATAGTTTTCAATGAAACTAGAGAAATTTTAATATCGCTTATCAATTGAAGAAGTTTTTGGCATAAAATTGTGTCTTTATAATAGAAAGTTTTCGAAATTATAGTCTATTTATAAAAATTTTTAAACTGGTTATATGTTTATAGAGAATTTCTCTTTATGGAAACAAAACGATTCCTTTTAACTGATCGGTTTCTTTATTCCAAGAAACTTTTTGAAAACGATTCGAAAGCGAAAATAATTTTGAAACGATGTCCTGTTAATAGACATTACAGATCATATTTTTTTCGAAATTTTGTAAACTAAAATTTGTGTTTTTGTTTTTATAACTAAAATACCACAAAAAAAACAAAATTATAAAAAATTTTGCAAAAACTAAAAACACTAGATAATTCTGTGAAATAATGAACTTTTGATTCAAACATCAGTTCCTCTTACATATAGAAATTAATTTTTTATTTAAATTATTTTCTTCTTTAGTTGTCATTATTAGTTTTATTATACTGCTTTTTGTTCTATATAAAAATATAATTTTTTTTTATTATTCGAAAATATTTATTTATTTTTGGTTTTGAAAAAATATTGAATTTATTTTGTTTGTAAGTATGGATTTTATTTTCGGTTTTTACTCTTTATTAGTAATATTTTGCTTTAAGTTTAGTTTTTTTTTATTTCAAAAAAATATTGGCACAATTTATCATTTTTTTTTTTTTTTAAGTAAAATTGTATTTTTTTTATTAGGGAGTTAATTTTATATAAATTTTAGTTTAATTTATTAACTTTTATTAAATATTTTATTAGTTAGGCTAAATTTGTTTGTTACTTAAACTATTTTTAAAAGATATTTTTGTTATTTCTTTTTAAATTTTTTCTTTTTATTTAAATTTTTTTTTTTTTTTAATTAACAAAATTTATAAAAAAAATTTATGAGAAAAAAGTAGAAGTTAAAGAATTTGGCTTTTTTTTCTATTAAAAGGAAGTAGTTGTGTTTTGGTAATTATTATAAAGGTTTTATTTATTTAGTTTAAGGAATTTTTTAATATTTTTTTTTTGTATATTTTTTTTAATTATAGTTTTTAGCTTCGTTTAGTTTTGTTTTAATTATTATTAGATTTTAAGTTTAAATTAACATGTTGATTATTAAATTAACAATAATTGTGGTTGTTTTTGTTATAGTTTTTTTAATTTGTATAAATTTAATTTAATTATTTTTTTTTTTTTTTTTTGTATTTTTAACAGGTTTTATTTTTAATTTGTTTTTAATAAAAAAAATGATTATAGATTGATATCATTGCTTGTTTATTTAGTGAAAGAATTAATTTATTTACCAGGGTTATTAGTTAGTATTATGTATTTTTAAAATTTTTTCTATTTATGAAGAATTTTTTTTTAAGATTTTCTATTTATAGAAAATTTTCACATCGAATCTCCATTTATAAAGAATTTTGGAAGTAATTCTCAATTTATAAAGAATTTTCAATGAAATTTTTATATTTATAAAGAATTTTTGAATTTTATAGGGAAATTTTGAATCGATTCTCTATATATACAAAATTTGAAGTTATTTTCTATTTATAAAAAAATTTTAATAAAATTTCTCTATTTACAGAGAATTCGATTATCTGTTCATAAATTTTCAAATCGATTCACTATTTATAAAAAAATTCTAATTGTTTCTGTATATATAGAGATTTTCCGATTCGATTAACAATTTATGAAGAATTTTCGAATCGATTTCGATCGCTATTTATAAAGAATTTTAAAATCGCTTAAATATTTATAATAAATTTTTGAATCGATTTGATATTTCTAAAAAAATTTCGAACCGAATCGAACCGAAAGATTTTTTTATCGATTCTCTATTTGAAGAGAATTTTTGAATTGATTCGCTATTTATAGAGAATTTAAGAATCGCATCACTATTTATAAAGAATTTTTGAATCGATTCGCTATTTATAATGAATTTTAAAATCAATTCTCTATTTAATGAGAATTTTTGAATCAATTCTCTATTTAAAGAGAATTTTAGAATCGAATCACTATTTATAATGAATTTTTGAATCGATTCGCTATTTATAAAGAATTTTAAAATCGATTAACTATTTATAAAGAATTTCTGAATCGATTGGCTATTTCTAAAAAAATTTTGAATCGATACTCTAGTTGAAGAGAATTTTTGAATCGATTCGCTATTTATAAAGAGTTTTTGAATAGTTTCTATATTTATAGAAAATTTGCGAATCGATTAACTATTTATAAAGAATTTGTGAATCGATTTATAAAGATTCGCTATTTATAGAGAATTTGCGAATCGACTCACTATTTATAAAGAATTTTCGAATCGATGCGCTATTTATAAAGAATTTTAAAATCGATTAACTATTTATAAAGAATTTTTGAATCGATTCGCTATTTCTAAAGAATTTTCGAATCGATTCGCTATTTAAAAATAATTTTCGAATCGACTTGCTAATTATAAAGAATTTTTGAATCTAATCTCTATTTATAAAGAATTTTCGAATCTAATCTCTATTTATAGAGGATTTTTGAACCAATTCGTTATTTATAAAGAATTTCCGAATCGATTAACTATCTATAAAGAATTTGTGAATCAATTCGCTCTTTATAAAGAATTTTTGAATCAATGCTATATTTATACAGAATTTTCGAATCTAATCTCTTTTTATAGAGAATTTTTGAATCGATTCGCTATTTATGAAGAAGTTTCGAATCTAATCTCTATTTATAGAGATATTTCGAATCGATTCTCTATTTAAAGAGAATGTTTGAATCGTTTCGTTATTTATGGAGAATTTTCGATTCGCTATTTATGAAGAATTTTCGAATCGATTCGCTAATTATGGAGAATTTTTAAATTATATTCTATTTATAAATAATTTTGAATTAAATTTCTTCTATTTTTTTCTTTGGGGAATTTTTGAATTGATTCGCTATTTATGAAGAATTTCCGATTAGATTCTCCATTTATAGAGATTTCTCGAATCGATTCTCTATTTATAGAGAATTTTTGAATCAGTTCGCCGTTTATGGAGAATTTTCGAATCGATTCGCCATTTATTAAGAATTTTGGAATAGAGAATTTGAGAATTTTTAAATTATATTCTATTTATAAATAATTTTCATTTAAATTTCTCTATTTTTGGGGGGAATTTTTGAATCGATTCCCTATTTATAAAGAGCTTTCGATACGAATCGCTTTTTACAGATAATTTTTTAATATATTCTCTATTTATAAAGAATTTTCGAATGGATTCTCAATTCATAATGAAATTTCCTTACTTTTAGAGAATTTTTAAAAAAATTCTCTATTTATAAAAAACTTTCGAATCGATGCTCTATTTAAAGATAATTTTTCTATCGATTCTTTATTTATATAGAATTTTTGAATTAATTCTCTATTTATAAAGAATTTACAATGAAATTTCTTTATTTGTAGAAAATTTTCAAGGCGTTTATATATTTATAGAGAAATTTTGAATAGAACCTTTATTTATAGAGAATTTTGGAATAAATTTTCTAATTATAAAGAATTTTCAATTAAATTATAGAAATTTTTCGAATTGATTCTCTGTTTATAGTGAATTCTTCAATCTTTTCACTATTTATAAAGAAATTTTGAATAAATTCTCTATTTATAAAGAATTTTCGAATCGATTCTCTGTTTATAGAGAATTTTCAATCATTTCACTATTTATATAGAGTTTTTAAATAAATTTATAGAGAATTTTTGAATAAATTTTGTATTTATAAAGAATTTTCGAATCGGTTTAGAAAATTTTAGAAACGATTTCTTATTTATAGCGAATTTTCGCATCAATTCTTTATTTATAGAAAATTTTCAAACCAATTTTTTGTTTTTAGAGAATTTCCTATAAAATTCTTCATTTATAGAAAATTTTCAAACCTTTTCTTTATTTTTAGAAAATTTCCAACAAAATTCTTTATTTATAGAACATATTCATTTAATTTGAGTTAGTTTATAGGTAAATAAATTAATTCTTTCTTTCTTTTCATATGTTAACACTAAACCTAAATAGTATTAATTAAACAATTTATATAATTTTTTTTTTATACTAAGAAAAAAAAGTGTTATTAACAATTAATATAATTTAATTATATAACTTTATAATTAAGAAAAAAAAAACCATAAAGAAATATGTATATAATACTTAAGACTAAATAAAAATTAAGAAAATAAAATGCATATTTTGACAATAAGAAAAAAAGTATATAAAAGATGCAAACCATAATTATAAAGAAAAAGTTTATAACATAATATTGCCTTAGAAAGTTGAGCAAGTAGGAAATTAAATTTTAGTTTTAAGTTATATATTTATATAATTAATTTCTTTTATATAATTTATTTATTTAAAAAATAAAGTAAAAGGTAATGATTTACATATACTGCAGTTTTGTTTAATTTTAATATAATTATGTTTGCATCTTAAACATGTGTTCTATATAATGATATTTCTATTAATTTTTTAAGTTTAAAAGAAAAAGTTTTATTTGGTTATTAAAATATTATAAAGCAAGCAAATTATTTATAAAAGAGGGAAAAGGTTTTATATAAAATTAAACAAAAATTACTTAAAACATTTATTCAAAAAGGGAAAATTATAGTTAGTTTTTTTTTTTAATTAAAGTAATTTTAATGGTTTAAAACATTAACAGTTTGTTGCTTTAAAACAAAAGCAAGTAAAAGTGTAAATTTTATATGAAAATCTTTCTTAAGTTTTTTAAAAACTGTCAGGTTTTCATACAAAATTGTTCAACTAACATTTGTTTTGTTTCAAAAGTTACTAACTGAACAATTTTTTTAACCATTTTATTATTATTATTTTTTTAATTATATTTTTTAGTTAGGTTAACTACATTTAAATATATTGCAAGCTATTAAAATTAAAATAAAATTCTTAATTTTTTTTGTACACGATTTTGTTTAGTTTTTGTTTTTAATTATATATAGAAAATATATTTCATTTTAAGTGTTTTCTTTTTTAAAAATTATAAGAAAAAAGTTAAGAATAAGAAAAAATTAACAAATGTTATATATAAAAATAAACAAACTTAACATTTGTTGGGAAAAAAAGGAAAAAAAAAACTATTAATAATTTATTTTTATAATAATTCCATTTGTTTAAAAAATACCTAATTAATGGAACATTTGGAAAATAATTTAAAAAAAAACGACATTTAAACAACACTCAGCCTAAAACATCATTATCATCAACATACAAACAATTTAAAAAAATTTCTTACACTTAAAGCTAAATATTAATATTATATTATAAAAAAAATAACTTTGTATTAAAACCCAAAAAAGAGTGATATTTGTTTTTAATATCTTAATAATTTCACTTAATTATACAATAAAATTGTATAATTTTCAACTTTAAAAATATGTACCCGAAATGAAATTATTAAAAATTGTGTTTTTTGTATAAATTTCAAACTCTTTTTTGGTTGCTTTCGTACACAGAAAATAATACAAATGTTGCGCTATGTAAAATGTTTAAACATTTTTAGTAAATAAAATGTTTTAATAATGTTTAAATAATAATAAAAAAATAAAGAAAGAAAGTATTTTTTTAAATTAACTTAAAACCTTTTGTAATATAAAGAAAACTATTGAATTTTATAGTCAGCTTTTAAATTTATAACAATATTAAAAAAAAAAAGAAATTTTAAAGGAAATTTTTGTATCGATTCGCTATTTATGAAGAATTTTCGAATTGAATATCTATTTGAAGAGAATTTTTAAATCGATTCCCTATTTATAAAGAGTTTTCGAATAGTTTCTATATATATAGAGAATTTCCGAATCGATTAACTATTTATAAAGAATTTGTGAATCGATTCGTCATTTATAAAGAATTTTCGAATCTAATCTCTATTTATAGAGAATTTTTGAATCGATTCGTTACTTATGAAAAAGTTTCGATTCGATTCTCTATTTATAGAGTTTTTTCGAATCGATTCGCTATTTAAAGTGAATTTTTGAATCGATTTGCTATTTATAGAGAATTTTCGATTCGATTCGCTGTTTATGAAAAATTTTCGAATCGATTCGCTATTTATGGTCAATTTTTAAATTATATTCTATTTATAAATAATTTTCAATTAAATTTATCTATTTTTTGGGGAATTTTTGAATCGATTCGTTATTTTTGAAAAAGTTTCGATTCGATTCTCTATTTAAAGAGAATTTTTAAATCGATTCGCTATTTATGAAGAATTTTCGATTCGATTCGCTATTTATGAAGAATTTTCGAATCGATTCACTAATTATGGAGAATTTTTAAATTATATACTATTTATAAATAATTTTCAATTAAATGTCTCTATTTTTTGGGGGAATTTTTGAATCGATTCTCTATATATAAAGAATTTTCGAATCGATTCTCAATTCATAATGAAATTTCTTCCCTACTTTTAGAGAATTTTTAAATAAATTCTGTATTTATAAAAAAACTTTTGAATCGATTCTCTAGATAATTTTCCTATCGATTCTTTATTTATAGAGAATTTTTTAATCAATTCTCTATTTATAAAGAATTTACAATGAAATTTCTCTATTTATAGATTCTCTATTTATGGAAATTTTTTTATAAATAACTATTAAAATGATTCTCTATTTATAGAGATTTTTTGAGTAGATCCCCTATTTAAAGAGAATTTTCGAATAAATTCTTTATTTATAGAGAATTTTTGAAATAATTTCCTATTTGTAAAGAATTTTCGATTAAATTCTTTATTTATAAAGTACTTTTCAATCGATTCTTAATTTATATAGAATTTTTGTAGATTTATAAAGAATTTTTGAAGCAATTCTCAATTTATAGGGAAAACGGTAGTGCAGGTTTCTATTTCTACTCTTAAAGAGAATTTTTGAATCAATTCTCTATTCATAGGGAATTTTCGAATCTATTCACTTTATTGTGGAGAATTTTTAAATCGATTAATCAATTAAATCGAATTTTAATCGATTAATCGATTTATACAGAATTTTTGAATAAATTTTCTATTTATAATGATCTCTTGATTCGATTCGCTTCTATTTATAGAGAATTTTCGATTCACTTCTCTATTTATAAACAATTTTTGAATCGATTCTCTATTTATAAAGATTCTTTTATCTATTTGTAGAATTTTCGTATAGTTTATCTATTTATAATAAATTTTCAATAAAATTTTTTTATTTATAGAGAATTTTTAAATCGATTCTGTATTTATAAAGAATTTTCGAATCGATTCTCTATTTTTCCGAATCGATTCTCTATTCATGAAGAGTTCTTGAATCGATTCTCTATATATAAAAAAGTTTTTTCTAAATTTGTAGAGAATTTTTTAATAGATTGTACATTTATAAAGAACCTTTAATTCAAATCTCTAGTTACGAATAGATTCTCCATTTATAGAAGATTTTTTAATAGATTCTCTATTTAAATCGTTCGTTTAACGCTCATTCAAAAAATGGTGTATCTATCACGTGTTAAAAAGAATTTTCGAATCACCTCTCTATTTAAAAAGAATTTTTGAATCAATTCCCTATTTATAGTGAATTTTTCAATAAATTCTATATCTATAAAGAACTTTTAATTTGAATCTCTATTTATAAAGAAACTTTCGAATAGATTCTCTATTTTTAAAGAATTTTCGAATCGATTCTACATTTATAGAGAGTTTTTGAATTGATTCTCTATTTATAGAGAGTTTTTGAATAAATTCTGTATTCATAAAGAACTTCTAATTTGAATCTAAATTTTTTAATAGATTCTCTATTTATAAACAATTTTCCGAATAGATAGAGTTTTTGAATTGATTCTCTATTTATAGAGAGTTTTTGAATAAATTCTGTATTCATAAAGAACTTCTAATTTGAATCTAAATTTTTTAATAGATTCTCTATTTATAAACAATTTTCCGAATAGATTCTCCTCCATTTATAGAAAATTTTACAACATATTCTCTTTTATAAAGAAGTTTTGAATTGGTTCTCTATTTATAGAAAGGTTTTAAAAAAATTCTCCATTTGTAAAGAATTTTCGAATCGATTCTCCATTTCTACAACATTTTTAATTCGAATCTCTATTTAAAATGAACTTTTGAATCGATTCTTTATTTAAGAAAATTTTCGAAACGATTCTCTCTTTAGATAGTTTTTTAATAGATTTTCTATTTATAAAGAACTTAAAGAATTTTGGAAATTCCTATTTATACAAAAATTTCGGATCGATTGGTTAGTAGAGAATTTTAAAATCAAAAATTTTCAATTAAATTCCTTAGTGGCTGAAAATCTCTAGATTTCTTATTTATAGAAAATATTTGAATTTATTCTATATTTGTTAAAAAAATTCGAATCGTTTTCTTTTTATTTGAAAATTTTCTCTAGAAAATATCTTTATTTTTAAGAATTTTCAAATCCAATTTTTATTTATAGCAAATTTTTCGAATAAACTTTCTATTTATTAAGAAATTTCGCAATGATTTTTTTATTTATGGAGAATTTTCGAAGAGATTCTGTAGATAGAAAAGTTTTAATAGAAATTTTTTCTCAATTTTTTTGGGACATTTTCAAATTGATTCCATAAATCATATATTTTTTGCAAAGTTTACTATAGTATTTGATTCATCTGTCTAGCAATAAGATATTTTACAAGATTATTTTTTTCATAACTACCATTATGAATCTTAGTTTTAGCTTTCAACTGTCTACATTTACAAGACTTGCAAGAGTAGTTTACTATGAAAATATTGTTGGTAGTCGGTTAATAAGTAGTTTAACATTTGTACTTGTTACATCAGCAAGATTTGCAAAAGTATTTGTTCAGATATTCTACATTTTGCAAGACCTAGTTTTACTATTTTTATAAAATAGAACTTGTACTTGGATTGGATTGGTGACCAAAAAAGATTGAAAGATATTAAAGAATATAACGTTTTTAACTAAGAATTTGGAAAGTAGTATATCATCTTATCACATTAAAAGCTGACTAAAAAATTCAATTTTCTAAATGGAAATTTAATGAAAAAAGTGCTACTTAATACAAATTCTAATTAAATAAAATAGTAAAGTGTTTATAATATAAATTTTATATAAATAATTTTAAGAGTGTACTTACTATCTTAAGCCTAGATAAAACGAATACAAATTCAAAACGTTAATATTTGTTTGAAACAACAATAAATTTCTGGTCTGATCAATTGAAATCTATACAAATCTATATTTGAATAATTTGTTCACAGTTTATTAGTAAAAATCACTCTGTGTAGTAAATTTGCAAGAGTTTTTAGTTTCAGTTGTCTGTTTTAAAGACTTTTGCTTTTTTTAATACAGTCTTGCAAATAGTAGATAATTTGCAAGACCTTTGTATATAAAATGAAAATGTTTCTATATGAAGTCTACAAGACATATTTGCAATTGCTCGAGTTCTACTAAGAAAATATTTCAATACCAAGTTTACAAGCCTCATTGCAATATGACTTAATAATTAAGTTACTCTTGTAAATTGCAATTAATTTGCTAAAATTTCGCTTATAAGTAGATTTTTACTTAAGAAAAGTTTATGTTTTAAGTTTACAATACCTATTTGCAATTATTTTTATTTTGTTCAGCAAATTCCCGTTTGTAAACGGAAGGAAAGACAACATTTCTGTAACCAGTTTACAAGACTTATTTGCCATAGTTTATTTAGCAAAATGCTGTTAATTTGTTAGTATGTCGCAAGTTTACAAGACTAATTTGCAATAGGTTTCATTACTTTTCTTTTTATTTTGTAAATGAAAGATAGATAATTTGCTGATACACCTTATGATAGTAGTTTTTTTTTACAAAAGAAAACGTTTGTGTATTAAATTTACAAGACTTCCTTAAGAATTTTTAATTAAGCCTTGCAAATAGCCAATAATTTACTAGAACTCATTATGCAATAAGAATTTTACTTAAAAAAACGTTTCTGTATCAAGTTAACAAGAATTTTTTGGTGATTAAGTCTTGCAAATGGCGATTAATTTAATAGAACACCAATAAGAATTTTACTTAAAAACCGTTTCTGTATTAAGTTTACAAGACTTTTTTTGGTGATTAAGTCTTGCAAATGGCGGTTAATTTACTAGAACATCTAATATAATAAAGTTTTTACTCAAGATCAAGTTATTCCAAGTTTGCAAGACTTATTTACAATGATTTTTTTTAGTATTTTTGCTTTTGTTTTGCAAAAGTGCTAGTAATTTGCAACAACTCTTCATATATGAAGATTTTTTTCTGATTAAAACGCTTCTCTTTTAAGTTTACTAGACCTATTTGCAATGATTTTTATTACTTTTTATTTAGTCTTGTAAATCACGAAGCGAATCTGTCTTTAAAAAAGTTTTTACTTTAAGATAACTTTTCTATAACATGTTTACAACGCTTATTAGCAATGAGTAAAAGTATTGCAAAGTACTTATACTTATTAACATGTTTAATATTTACAAGACCTGTTTAGTTTGCAAATCATTTTGTAAATGATACGACAATTTACTGATACTCCTTATGATAGTAGTTTTTTTTACAAAAGAAAACGTTGCTGTATTAAATTTACAAGACTTCCTTAAGAATTTTTAATTAAGCCTTGCTAATTTACTAGAACTCTTTATACAATAAGAATTTTACTTAAAAAACCGTTTGTGCATCAAATTTAAAAGACTTGTTTGGTGATTTAGTCTTGCAAATGGTGGTTAATTTACTATAACACCTAATAAAGTAAAGTTATTACTCAAGATCAAGTTGTTTCAAGTTTGCAAGACTTATTTGCAATAGTTTTTAGCATTTTTCATTTTGTATTGTAAATTTACAACAACCCTTCAACGACGCTACTCTTTTAAGTTTACTAAACTTATTTGCAATGATTTTTATTAATTTTTATTTAGTCTTGTAAATTGGTAAATTTTACTTAAGCTAACTCTTCTATAACAAGTTTACAATGCTTATTAGCAATAAGTAAAAGTATTGCAAAGTACTTATACTTATTAAGATGTTTAATATTTACAAGACCTGTTTAGTTTGCATATTTAACTCAAGAATATAAGTATATCACAGTATTGTATATTTTTTTACTATAATTATTAAGTTTTGCAAGGTTTACAAGCTCTGAATTACACTTTTTAATATATTCTTTCTATGAGCTTGCAAACTATAGTAAATTTAAAAGGCTTAATAGTTTTTAATAAGCAAATAAATATCAATATTGAAAAAAATATCAAAAGACAAAGAAAGAGTAAATCACAGATTGTAATTGTTAGATTTAAAAGATCTACAAGGGTGAATTCCCTTATTTACTGCTTATTTTGTAAACTAAAGATTTGCAACCTTTCTAAGCGAGCATTCCATTAATATTTTCCTTTTGTTTAACAAACTACAGCTACAAGTCTAGCTTTAGAAAATAAATTTTGAAATAGGTACTATATATTAAATTTACTACACAAATATTAACGCTTTGAATTGAAAACTTTTTTCCAGCCTTTTTTTTGTTAAAACTCTTTTAACTTCAACAAAAGACTTGAAAAACTTAATAAGAACTTAAATCAATAATTTTTTGTTACTCATGTTACTAAACAATAACTTAAATAAAGTTTTTCATACTTAAATCTTCTCAATTTGTTAATGTTTCAAATGTTTGAATATTTAATTTTTTTTTTTTTTTTGATAAATTTCTTAAGTGATTAATTAAATTAATCACACCACCCTAATTGTTTGTTTTATTAATACTAACTAAAACTATAAGTAAATAAATTTGTTTTTCTTCTTAATGAATTTAACTAAATATAAATTTTTGTTTTTCTTTTAAAGTCTCTTTAACTTAGACTTAAACTAGAATTATCTTCTTTTTTTTTTTTTTGTTTTTCATTATAATAATATTTTGGCTATATGCAAATATTTAGCTTTATATGTATAAATAATAAAAAAAAGTTTTTAGTTGAACATAAATACAAATCTTTTTAACATAAACATTTGTTAAGTTTACAGGCTATTACTTAACACATCATTTACGTCCAATTTCTTAAAGCCTGTTAGCAATTATTAAGTGTTTGTTTGCAGTTAGTTAAACCAACCATCATCATCATCATTATCATGCAAAATCACTTTTTATTTCTAGTGATTTTTTTCTCTTATGATTATTTACTATTTTTTTTTTTTCGTTAAGCTTTACACACCTCCAGTCTTGGAGTCCTTTTTATATCACTTTGTTGGTTTATCGTGTGTGTGTTCTCTTATCTTTTCCATTTTGTTGTTTTATTAAACCTTCGTTGTGCTTTTCATTTCGTTAGAATTTTTGTTTTTGGCGTATTGTTGTCAACTTTTTTTCTTGTGTTTATTTTCCTGATGATGATTGTGTATTACCTGATGTATTATTATTGCCTGTTGATGAGTTATTCTGATTGTTATTGCTTTGCTGTGGTATGGTATCACAGCGTCTATAGCAAAGTAAATAAGGTACTCGTGGTGTCCGTGGTAAGAGGACATGATTTTCACTTACCGGTTTGACAGAGCTGTCATCGAAACGCAGCCAACTGCCATAGCCGGTGTGATAAACATCAGTGATATAATGTCCTTTGGTGGCCTCTTTGCCATCATGATAGACAACGGCAAAGAGACGATAAGCTCGTTGTTTTTGTGAGTACTTCTTGGAAGCTAAAATTTCTGTGAGAATGAGAAAATAAAGATTTGGGTTTGAATAAGCAAAGAAACAATAAGAAAGTTTAAAAACTGGAAAGTTTGGAGTTTAGACTACAGACTAGACTAATCTATGAGCTAGACTACAGAATAGATTATAAACTGTATAATATATCAGACAATAGACTAGACTGTAGACTAAACTATAAGCTGGACTATAAACTAGATTATTGAATGGCCTATAGACGAGGCAATAGACTAGAATAGAGATAAGATTATAAACTAAATTACAGAATAGACTTAACTATAGACTAGAGAATAGACTAGACTTTAAACTAAAGACTAGACAATAGACTAGACCATAGACTAGACTTTAGACTAAACTATAGACTTGACTATAGACTACACTATAGACGAGACTAAAGACTAGATTAGACTATAGACTAGACTATAGACTAGACTATAGACTAGACTATAGACTAGACTATAGACTAGACTATAGACTAGACTATAGACTAGACTATAGACTAGACTATAGACTAGACTATAGACTAGACTATAGACTAGACTATAGACTAGACTATAGACTAGACTATAGACTAGACTATAGACTAGACTATAGACTAGACTATAGACTAGACTATAGACTAGACTATAGACTAGACTATAGACTAGACTATAGACTAGACTATAGACTAGACTATAGACTAGACTATAGACTAGACTATAGACTAGACTATAGACTAGACTATAGACTAGACTATAGACTAGACTATAGACTAGACTATAGACTAGACTATAGACTAGACTATAGACTAGACTATAGACTAGACTATAGACTAGACTATAGACTAGACTATAGACTAGACTATAGACTAGACTATAGACTAGACTATAGACTAGACTATAGACTAGACTATAGACTAGACTATAGACTAGACTATAGACTAGACTATAGACTAGACTATAGACTAGACTATAGACTAGACTATAGACTAGACTATAGACTAGACTATAGACTAGACTATAGACTAGACTATAGACTAGACTATAGACTAGACTATAGACTAGACTATAGACTAGACTATAGACTAGACTATAGACTAGACTATAGACTAGACTATAGACTAGACTATAGACTAGACTATAGACTAGACTATAGACTAGACTATAGACTAGACCTATAGACTAGACTATAGACTAGACTAATAGACTATAGACTAGACTAGACTATAGACTAGACTATAGACTAGACTATAGACTAGACTATAGACTAGACTATGAGACTAGACTATAGACTAGACTATAGACTAGACTATAGACTAGACTATAGACTAGACTATAGACTAGACTATAGACTAGACTATAGACTAGACTATAGACTAGACTATAGACTAGACTATAGACTAGACTATAGACTAGTCTATAGTCTAGTCTATAGTCTAGTCTAGTCTAGACTATAGACCAGACTATAGACTAGACTATAGACTAGACTATAGACTAGACTATAGACTAGACTATAGACTAGACTATAGACTAGACTATAGACTAGACTATAGACTAGACTATAGACTAGACTATAGACTAGACTATAGACTAGACTATAGACTAGACTATAGACTAGACTATAGACTAGACTATAGACTAGACTATAGACTAGACTATAGACTAGACTATAGACTAGACTATAGACTAGACTATAGACTAGACTATAGACTAGACTATAGACTATAGACTAGACTATAGACTAGACTATAGACTAGACTATAGACTAGACTATAGACTAGACTATAGACTAGACTATAGACTAGACTATAGACTGGATTACAGAAAATATCTAACATAAATATAAGTTTCTAACAACCACTTACTTGAATCAATTTTAAGTTCCACTGGGAACTCAACCTTTTTCAAAATCTTCGTGCAACCATCTGAACGATAGTCGAACCATTTAAGGTGTAAAATTAAAATAGGAGGCAATTTTTCCAAATTCATTTGTTGCCAGGCCACCACTTCCTGTTTGCTCTTACTGCCGGTAACACCTTCCAATTGATCACGACCAACTAAGATCTCCAAAGCCTCCTTAACCGAGGCAGCTTTCTATAAAAAATAAACACAAAAAATAATATTTAGAAAAAAAGTTTTCATTTATAAAATAAAAACAACTAAAAACGAAAAATACTTCAATATTCAGTTGCAGTGTAAAGAAAGGCTGTATAACATCTGTTGAATGTTCTCCCTCACGCTGTAAACGTGAACGTAATTCTCCACGGAAGATATCACTTAAGGGGGTGCAACCAAAATCAGTTTGACGTGTTACACTGCCCTTATTGCGATTATTGCAAATCATCTGGAAAATTTAATTAAACAAATAAATAATTAAATAAAATAAAATAAATTAATTGTTTTTCATTCCAACTAATCACCTGCCAAACGTCACCATCCTCTTCGGCCGGTTCATTTTGTCCATTTTGTTCGGTATTTGGTTTGGAAATTAATTTTATAACCTTAAAACAAATAAATATTATTATTGGTTAATAAATCAAGATTTAATATATTAGCTCATACCTCCAGCATTTCATCATTTAATTTATTAAGTATATAACTCAAAAATTCTTCGGCATCTTCTTGACGGCCCTCCACATGTTCCTCACGACTATCATTCCATAATTTATAGATTTCTGTGGGTTCAAAGGCAGGATCACACTGTAAATCTCCACCCAAATCATCTTTGTTGCCTTTACCACCCTTGGAATTACGTAAACGTAAACCACTGGGTAGATTAGAGAAATTGGACATGAAAGTCATCCTGTAAGAGCGAGAAAAAAGTACATTTTCATTATTCGTAAGAAACAAAACATTCCTTAAATAGTGAAAATCTGTGATCACTCATATTTCCCACCAAAAATCGATTTTTATATGAAATATCTAAAATCGGCTCTAGTTTCTTAAATAACGCTCCAATCCAGATAATAGTGAAAATCTGTGATGACTCATATTTCCCACTAAAAATCGATTTTTATATGAAAAACCTAAAATCGGCTCTAGTTGCTTAAATAACGCTCCAATTGAGAAAATAGTGAAAATCTGTGATCACTCATATCTCCCACTAAAAATCGATTTTTATATGAGAAACCTAAAATCGTCTCTAGTTCCTTAAATAACACTCCAATCGAGAAAATAGTGAAAATCTGTGATCACTCTATCTAAAATCGGCTCTAGTTTCTTAAATAACGCCCCAATCGAAAAAATCTGTGATCACTCATATTTCCCACTAAAAATCGATTTTTATATGAAATATCTAAAATCGGCTTTAGTTTCTTAAATAACGCTCCAATTGAGAAAATAGTGATAATCTGTGATCATTCATATTTCCCACCAAAAATCGATTTTTATATGAAATATCTAAAATCGACTCTAGTTCCTTAAATAACGCTCCACTCGAGAAAATAGTGAAAATCTGTGATCACTCATATTTCCTACTGAATTAGATTTTTATATGAAATATCTAAAATCGGCTCTAGTTTCTTAAATAACGCTCCAATTGAGCAAATAGTGAAAATCTGTGATCACTCATATTTCCCACTAAAAATCGATTTTTATATGAAATATCTAAAATCGGCTCTAGTTTCTTAAATAACGATCCAATTGAGAAAATAGTGAAAATCTGTGATCACTCATATTTCCCACTAAAAATCGATTTTTATATGAAATATCTAAAATCGGCTCTAGTTTCTTAAATAATGCTCCAATTGAGCAAATAGTGAAAATCTGTGATCACTCATATTTCCCACCAAAAATCGATTTTTATATGAAATATCTAAAATCGGCTCTAGTTTCTTAAATATCGCTTCAATTGAGAAAATAGTGAAAATCTGTGATCCCTCATATTTCCCACTAAAAATCGATTTTTATATGAAATATCTAAAATCGGCTGTAGTTTCTTAAATAACGCTCCAATCGAGAAAATAGTAAAAATCTGTGATCACTCATATTTCCCACTAAAAATTGATTTTTATATGAAATATCTAAAATCGGCTGTAGTTTCTTAATTAACGCTCCAATCGAGAAAATAGTGAAAATCTGTGATCCCTCATATTTCCCACTAAAATATATATTATATGAAATATCTAAAATCGGCTGTAGTTTCTTAATTAACGCTCCAATCGAGAAAATAGTGAAAATCTGTGATCACTCATATTTCCCACTAAAAATCGATTTTTATATGAAAAACCTAAAATCGGCTCTAGTTTCTTAAATATCGCTCCAATCGAGAAAATGGTGAAAATCTGTGATCACTCATATTTCCCACTAAAAATCGATTTTTATATGAAATATCTAAAATCGGCTCTAGTTTCTTAAATAACGCTCCAATTGAGAAAATAGTGAAAATCTGTGATCTCTCCTATTTCCCACTAAAAATCGATTTTTATATGAAATATCTTAAATCGACTCTAGTTTCTTAAATAACGCCCCAATTAAGAAAATAGTGAAAATCTGTGATCACTCATATATCCCACCAAAAATCGATTTTTATATGAAATATATCTTAAATCGGCTCTAGTTTCTTAAATAACGCTCCAATCGAGAAAATAGTAAAAATCTGTGATCACTCATATTTCCCACTAAAAATTGATTTTTATATGAAATATCTAAAATCGGCTGTAGTTTCTTAATTAACGCTCCAATCGAGAAAATAGTGAAAATCTGTGATCACTCATATTTCCCACTAAAAAATCGATTTTTATATGAAAAACCTAAAATCGGCTCTAGTTTCTTAAATATCGCTCCAATCGAGAAAATGGTGAAAATCTGTGATCACTCATATTTCCCACTAAAAATCGATTTTTATATGAAATATCTAAAATCGGCTGTAGTTTCTTAATTAACGCTCCAATCGAGAAAATAGTGAAAATCTGTGATCCCTCATATTTCCCACTAAAATATATATTATATGAAATATCTAAAATCGGCTGTAGTTTCTTAATTAACGCTCCAATCGAGAAAATAGTGAAAATCTGTGATCACTCATATTTCCCACTAAAAATCGATTTTTATATGAAAAACCTAAAATCGGCTCTAGTTTCTTAAACAACGCTCCAATCGAGAAAATAGTGAAAATCTGTGATCCCTCATATTTCCCACCAGAAATCGATTTTTATATGAAATATCTAAAATCGGCTCTACTTTCTTAAATAACGCTCCAATCGAGAAAATAGTGAAAATCTGTGATCACTCATATTTCCCACTAAAAATCGATTTTTATATGAAATATCTAAAATCGGCTCTACTTTCTTAAATAACGCTCCAATCGAGAAAATAGTGAAAATCTGTGATCACTCATATTTCCCACTAAAAATCGATTTTTATATGAAATATCTAAAATCGGCTCTAGTTTCTTAAATAACGCTCCAATCGAGAAAATAGTGAAAATCTGTGATCCCTCATATTTCCCACTAAAAATCGATTTTTATATGAAATATCTAAAATCGGCTGTAGTTTCTTAATTAACGCTCCAGTCGAGAAAATAGTGAAAATCTGTGATCACTCATATTTCCCACTAAATATTGATTTTTATATGAAATATCTAAAATCGGCTGTAGTTTCTTAATTAACGCTCCAATCGAGAAAATAGTGAAAATCTGTGATCACTCATATTTCCCACTAAAAATCGATTTTTATATGAAAAACCTAAAATCGGCTCTAGTTTCTTAAATATCGCTCCAATCGAGAAAATGGTGAAAATCTGTGATCACTCATATTTCCCACTAAAAATCGATTTTTATATGAAATATCTAAAATCGGCTGTAGTTTCTTAAATAACGCTCCAATTGAGAAAATAGTGAAAATCTGTGATCTCTCCTATTTCCAACTAAAAATCGATTTTTATATGAAATATCTTAAATCGACTCTAGTTTCTTAAATAACGCTCCAATTAAGAAAATAGTGAAAATCTGTGATCACTCATATATCCCACCAAAAATCGATTTTTATATGAAATATATCTTAAATCGGCTCTAGTTTCTTAAATAACGCTCCAATCGAGAAAATAGTAAAAATCTGTGATCACTCATATTTCCCACTAAAAATTGATTTTTATATGAAATATCTAAAATCGGCTGTAGTTTCTTAATTAACGCTCCAATCGAGAAAATAGTGAAAATCTGTATTCACTCATATTTCCCACTAAAAATCGATTTTTATATGAAATATCTAAAATCGGCTCTAGTTTCTTAAACAACGCTCCAATCGAGAAAATAGTGAAAATCTGTGATCCCTCATATTTCCCACCAGAAATCGATTTTTATATGAAATATCTTAAATCGGCTCTAGTTTCTTAAATAACGCTCCAATCGAGAAAATAGTGAAAATCTGTGATCCCTCATATTTCCCACTAAAAATCGATTTTTATATGAAATATCTAAAATCGGCTGTAGTTTCTTAATTAACGCTCCAGTCGAGAAAATAGTGAAAATCTGTGATCACTCATATTTCCCACTAAATATTGATTTTTATATGAAATATCTAAAATCGGCTGTAGTTTCTTAATTAACGCTCCAATCGAGAAAATAGTGAAAATCTGTGATCACTCATATTTCCCACTAAAAATCGATTTTTATATGAAAAACCTAAAATCGGCTCTAGTTTCTTAAATATCGCTCCAATCGAGAAAATGGTGAAAATCTGTGATCACTCATATTTCCCACTAAAAATCGATTTTTATATGAAATATCTAAAATCGGCTCTAGTTTCTTAAATAACGCTCCAATTGAGAAAATAGTGAAAATCTGTGATCTCTCCTATTTCCAACTAAAAATCGATTTTTATATGAAATATCTTAAATCGACTCTAGTTTCTTAAATAACGCTCCAATTAAGAAAATAGTGAAAATCTGTGATCACTCATATATCCCACCAAAAATCGATTTTTATATGAAATATATCTTAAATCGGCTCTAGTTTCTTAAATAACGCTCCAATCGAGAAAATAGTAAAAATCTGTGATCACTCATATTTCCCACTAAAAATTGATTTTTATATGAAATATCTAAAATCGGCTGTAGTTTCTTAATTAACGCTCCAATCGAGAAAATAGTGAAAATCTGTATTCACTCATATTTCCCACTAAAAATCGATTTTATATGAAATATCTAAAATCGGCTCTAGTTTCTTAAACAACGCTCCAATCGAGAAAATAGTGAAAATCTGTGATCCCTCATATTTCCCACCAGAAATCGATTTTTATATGAAATATCTTAAATCGGCTATAGTTTCTTAAATAACGCTCCAATCGAGAAAATAGTGAAAATCTGTGATCACTCATATTTCCCACTAAAAATCGATTTTTGTATGAAATATCTTAAATCGGCTCTAGTTTCTTAAATAACGCTCCAATTAAGAAAATAGTGAAAATCTGTGATCACTCATATTTCCCACTAAAAATCGATTTTTATATGAATTATCTAAATCGGCTCTAGTTTCTTAAATATCGCTCCAATCGAGAAAATAGTGAAAATCTGTGATCACTCATATTTCCCACTAAAAATCGATTTTTATATGAAATATCTAAAATCGGCTGTAGTTTCTTAAATAACGCTCCAATTGAGAAAATAGTGAAAATCTGTGATCACTCATATTTCCCACTAAAAATCGATGTTTATATGAAAAACCTAAAATCGGCCCTAGTCCTTAAATAACGCTCCAATTGAGAAAATAGTGATAATCTGTGATCACTCATATTTCCCACCAGAAATCGATTTTTATATGAAATATCTAAAATCGGCTCTAGTTTCTTAAATAACGCCCCAATTGAGAAAATAGTGAAAATCTGCGATCACTCATATTTCCCACTAAAAATCGATTTTTATATGAAATATCTTAAATCGGCTCTAGTTTCTTAAATAACGCTCCAATTAAGAAAATAGTGTACATCTGTGATCACTCATATTTCCCACCAAGAATCGATTTTGAAGAAAATATTGAAATCTGATGAAAACCCTAGTTTATGGAAGAAGTATGAAATACTTGTCTGTTCTCCAACCATTACCTGATCTTTGATCTACAGATCACATGTCATTTTGAAGGAAAACTTAAGAAATATTTCTCATCTGCAATAAAACCGCCACCAAAACGGTTTTATTTTAAAGTTTTGTGAAATATTTATATATAGTTTGATCTACCACAAAGGTAACGCAAAATGTAGCATTATATAACTAACAATTTGCTGACTTAATTGTGGATGAAAAGTTTGGACTTAAACCTTATAGCTTACTACTTACATGGCATTAACTGTAGGAGTCTTAACCTCACACAAATTGGCAGCTTGTTTTGGTATAGAACGTATTAAATTATATAAAGGCGAACAGCCGAGTAGAGCTTGTAATATGGAGTTGATATAACAATAGTTGGAACGATTTGTTAGACCTCTAGGTCTTAGACTAACGGTGGCCCAGTCACTTTTATATGTTGTTAAAAATTGAGCAAATTTCAAAGAGAATTCATCTAGATTGGCCAATGAGTTGCGTTGCGATTGTTGTTGTTGTTGCTCGAGTTTTTTGGCAGTTGTGGAAGCTGTGCTAGCCGAAGAGGGTGTGGGTAGATTTTGAGCTGAGGCTGCTGAATAAGATAAAGTACCCGGGGTTACTACGGGTGGTGGAGGTGTAACAGGAGTTATGCCCTCATAGGGAGCCACTTTGGCAATGGGTTTCTTTGAATAGTTGGTATTCGAGGAAGAAGAGTTGGAGCTTGTGTTTATTGTTGCAGAGGCAGCTGTATTTGAACTGGCTGAATTGCTGGTATTTGAACTACTGGCAAAGAGACTAGCCCAAGATGGTGTAGAGGGTGCTGCTGGTGTGTTGGCAGAAACTGGTGGTGCCAAATTTATGGCTGGTGTAGAGGAGGTTTCCACGGCATTACTGCTGCTGCTGCTGGTAACCGCTGCTGCAGTAGTATTTGGGGTAGTGCTTGGACCACTGTGTCCTTGATTTGAAAAACTATGTTTTTTAGTAGCAAATCCTGGTGGATAATGTTGGGTATGCTGCTTGTTAGAAATCGAGGTGGCAGCAGCTGAGCTAGCACTAACTGTCGGGGCAGTTGGTGTGGTCTGTTGTACAGCATCATTATTGGTTGTGGTTTGTTGTGATTGTTGCTGTTGAAATTGATGGGGCGCTGCAGTGGTGGAGGCAGTCGATGTAGATTGAGGGCCTTGACCCTTGCCAGCATCACTTGATTGACTGGTTTTACGTTCCATGGTGCTGGGTGCACTGGAAATGGGTGAAGAAGGCATTTTCATGGCTCCATAATTTCTAGTTTGTGGTTGCTGATAGTGATAATTTTGTTGTTGCTGCTGTTGATAATTATGATGTTGTTGATTGGTGTAAGTGCGTGTGGAGTGAGTATGTGAGCTGGACGTATTGCTGGCATTTGATTGTTTATTGTAACTACCGCTCGAGTGGCTGGAAGTGGGTGTTGCTGTTACCGCCACTGTATTGGTGGATTTCTTATGTTGTGAGGAATTTGTCCATGACATAGTTTTGGTTGTCTGCTGTTGCTGTGTTTGCTGTTGCTGATGATGGGAAGAAGCATCACTATTACTGCTGTTGGAGCCATGACCATGATGATAATCATATTTACGACTACGTGATTGATGTTGTTGATTGTACATTTGTGAAGATTTACGATTTTCATAGGTTTGTTGTTGCTGATGATGCTGCTGTTGTTGTTGTTGGGTATGGTGATGCTGATGTTGTTGTTGTTGTGTTGAAGCTTGATAATGTGTTTGTTGCTGTTGAGGTTGGGCTGTTGGTTGTTGCTGTTGCTGTGCTGTCACAGGCTGAGTTTGCAATTGTTGATGTTGATATTGCTGCTGTTGTTGAGGAACATTTTGTTTGGCAACATATTGATGTTTATGTTGTTTTTCCTGCACAGTTTGTTGTTGTTGCTGCTGATACACAGGCTGTGGTGTTATTATTTGTTGTTGCTGCTGAGGGGCTACCACATTTGTTGCTACCCACCGTTTCTACAGCCACTTCGGTACTTTTGTTGGCAACTGTTGTATGCACAATCTTTTCTACTGGCAATTCTTGCACATCAGTCATTAATGTTTTATTCGTATTGTTGAAATTATCCGTTTGTATTGCTTCCACTACAACATTTTGTGTCTGTATTTGCTGCTGTTGTGGCAATTGTTGATATTCGATGGCTATATTGTCAGCAGCAGGTTGTTGTACAATCTCTTCATTGAGACTGGTAACTGATTCGCCTGCTTGTATGTTTGAAACATTTTCATAGGTTTGCACATTGCTATCGACGATAGTATTATCTGTAAGTAAATAAGGGAGAAATTAATTTCACAATTAATTGAAATTTCCAAAAAAATATATATACATTTATTTATATAGAGAATTTTTTGCAAACAAATTTGAATTTGTTTAAGAATAGTCGAAAATTTCGACTATAAACTAGTCGATAATTACGACCTTAAACTAGTCGATAATTTCGACTATAAACTAGTCGTTATTTTCGACTATAGACTAGTCGATTGACTCGACTATGAACTAGTTGCTTGTATCTTCTATAGATTAGTCGAAACATCTCTATAGACTAGTCAATAGTCAATAATCTCGACTAAAAACTGGTCAATACTTTGGATTATAATCTAGTTGATGATTTCGACTATAAACTAGCCGATCGTTTCAACTATAGACTAGTCGATAGTCTTAACTATAAACTAGTCTAAAGTCTCTACTATAGGCAAGTCGATAGTCTCAACTATAGATTGGTTGAAAGTGAAAGACTATAGACTAGTCGATAGTCTCGACTATACCGTAGTCGATAGTCTGGACTATAGACTAGCCGATTGTCTCGACTTAGACTAGTCGATAGTCTCGACTATAGACTAGTT